>NW_006921594.1:29622889-29623524 GCF_000298275.1 Orycteropus afer afer
AAGAATGTATATTGTGCTGCTGTTGGGTGAAGTGCTCTGTAGATGTCTGTAAGGCCAAGTTGGTGGATTGTATTGTTTAGCTTTTCTGCATCTTTACTGAGTTTCTTTCCAGTTGTTCTATCTTTCAATGAAAGTCTCCCACTATGACTGTAGAGTCATCTATTTGGCTTTTCAACTCTTTTAAAGTCTGATTTATGTATTTCGGGACTCCTTCATTTCATCCATAGATTATTTATTATGGTTATATCTTCATGTTCAATTGATGATCCTTAATCATTATATAATGTCCTCCCTTGTCTCGTATTATGGTTTTTGTCTTAAAGTCAATTTCATTAGAAATTAATATTGCCACTCCTGCTCTCTTACAGTTGCTATTTACTTGATATATCTTTTTCCAA
Source organism: Orycteropus afer afer (assembly GCF_000298275.1). NCBI lineage: Eukaryota > Metazoa > Chordata > Mammalia > Tubulidentata > Orycteropodidae > Orycteropus > Orycteropus afer. The sequence continues at coordinate 29,623,288 of NW_006921594.1, forward strand.
TCTTTGATTTTTAGTCTATTTTTGTCTTTATCTCTAAAGTGTGTCTCTTGTAGGCAGTATATTGATGAGTTTTGTTTTCTTATCCAACCTGCAACTGTCTGTCTCTTGAGCAGTGTGTTTAATCCATTAACACTCAGCGTAGTTATTGATAAGTATGAATTTGTTGCTGTCATTTTGTTATGTGTTTTTTCATGGTGTCCCTGGTTTCTTTGTTCCATATTATTTTCTGTGCTGAGC
>NW_006921594.1:29624296-29626546 GCF_000298275.1 Orycteropus afer afer
TGTCTTGGTGATTTTCTTTTGGGGTCTATCCTGTTCGTGGTTTGTTGGACTTCTGAATGGATAAATTCTCATCTTTCATAATATCAGGGAAGTTCTCTTCTAACAAGTCTTGGACAATTTCCTCAGTGGTTTTATTTTTCCCTTCCTGTTCTGGAATTCCAATGACCCATAAGTTGTTCCTTTTGATGGTATCTCACATGAACCTTAGACTTTCTTCATTTTGTTTTGATTTTCTTTTTTTTTCTGATTGATCCCTTTCCAAAGACGTATTCAGGTATTTTCTTCAATCTCATTAATTCTGTCTTCCATTGCATAAATTCTACTCTTTTGCCCTTCCAATGTGTTATCTATTTCTGACAATTTAGTATTAAACTTCTAGATTTCTATCTGTAGATTTAGAATCATTTCTAATTTTTCATTTATTTAGTCATTTTGTTCTTATATTTTCTTCCAAAATTCTTCTACCTTTTTTTCTGTCTTCTTTGGTCTGTCTCTCAATCCTTTGACGATACCTAAATATAATTCTTTTGAATTCCTTATCAGATTTTCAATGTTGCTTCTAATTCAGGGATGTGTTCTGGGTCTATATCTTGCTCCCTTGTTTCTACCACTTTATCCTGCTTCTTTGTGTGGACTGTGATGATCTCTTCTCTCTGAGATATTGTAGTGTTTTTGTATTTAGATCTCTGTTAACTGTTTGTGAAGAGCAGCTAAGTGTGATTCTGGCTTTTCTTGGTGTTTTTTTATTGTTGGCCCATTGCTGGAGAAAGAGGTAGTGGCTCTCACGCAGTAAGTGAAATTGCAGGAGGTGTGGGTATAGTTCTGTCTTATGGGGACTGTTGCTGTCTCCCACTCAGTTTGACAAAAATTACAATCAAGTAACCATCAAAAAACTAAAAGCACATTGACAAAAAAAACATACCATGTAATCACACAGGAACATTAACCAAAAAAAGAAAAAAGGGAAAAAGAAGAAGGAAAAAAACAAGAAAACCTGCAATGTCTGGGGATTGGGCACTAAGAGAAAAAAGGTAGAGAAGAAAAATAATGAAGAAAAAAAAACTAGAGAAATGCAAAAAGAGAAACAAGGAATGGAGTTAGCCATGAGAAAAAAGGGAATAGAAAAAAAAAAAAATTTGTTTTCAACCAGGAACAGGGAAAGGAAAAAATGCTGAAAACTAGGACCTGGGAGGGGAAGAATAAAGAATAATAGTAAAAGGACAAAAGTATTATTAATAATAGTAGTTTTAAACAGACAAATACAAGCAAACTAAGCACCAGAAAAAAGAAAGTGAAAAAGAAAAAAAATAAATAAATAAGAAAAGGGAAAAAAAAATCAGTGGAAAACAGGGCAGGGCACCCAGGTTCCATCAGAGCACACAGACTGAGATGGAGTTCCTGTGGGCCCAGAAGGTGGGCAGGAGTGGGAGATGGCCTCCCCTCCATTCACCAAGCAGGTGTGGGGTATAAGAATAACAAGAGGAATGTTGCACCTTTTCAGTCGTGCAGGTCCGGAGTGTCCTTGGGGTTGATGACAAACAGAACCTGTTCTTAAAGTCCTGGAATCTGGGAGAGCACTGTCTCTTTAAATATCCAAAATGGTTAGGCCACTTGTAAACATTCAAAATGGCAATGCCCTCCAGACCAGAAAAGTCCACAGCTCAGCCCATCTTCCTCTTCAATGGTGCTTCCCCTTTTATTCCACAGCCACCAGAGTAGTCCTCCAAGCAGTCCCTGTGTAGCAGGGTGATTTTTAGGTTAATTCTTAGGTCCTACCACCACTTGGGAATCTCCAAGATGTCTGTGCCATCAGGATGATCAGGATCACTGCCAGACCGCAGCTCCATATATTTCCTTTTTTGGTATTTTCATGCAAATTCTTCTGCTAGTTGGGGTTTAGTCCACTTCTATATCCTTCCCTTCAAATTCAGGGGCCCAGGATTATCTTCTGTGTCTGTGTTAATTGGTTTCCCTTTTCTTTGTGGAAGAGGGTCTGTGCAGTCTTTCTGCCTGGTCTGCCATCTTACTGGCGCCCAAATAGTTTATAATTTTGTATAAGAATTATATAATTTATTTTTTTATGTGAACAAATTAAAATAATCTATAAGACTTTCCTTTTCACAATACTTATGCAAAAATTATGGGCATTGGCAACAAATAATATACACCAGAGTCTAATTTTTTAATTTATTAAAAACATTAATAAATATGGTATAAATACAAAAAACAAAGATAGCTATTTTAAATAAA
>NW_006921594.1:29626789-29655147 GCF_000298275.1 Orycteropus afer afer
TTGAACTTCCAGCCTTCTGGTTAGCAGTCAAATGCCTTAGCCACTATGCTACCAGAGCTTCTATATGTATATAGGATTATATATATACCTGTAGGATTATATGGGAGCTCTGGTGGCATAGTGCTTAAGGCATTTGACTGCTAACAAGAATAATAGTAAAGAATAATAGTAAAGTAAAGTAATAATAGTAAAAGGACAAACCCACCAGCCACTCCTTGGAAGGAAGGTTAGGCAATCTATTTCTGTAGTGATACTGCCTCTGAAACCCAAGGAGGGGTCGTTATGAGTTAGATCTGAATACATAAATGTATATATGTGTGTGTGTGTGTATGTGAGTTAAGCTAACATGGTTTCAGGAAGAAATACTTTCTTACACACTGTACATGGAAATTTAAACATAAATAGAGTACACTTTGTCAATAACTCTCAAAATTTAAAACACATATACCTTTTGACCCAACAATCCCACTTTAAAGAGTGTCTTCTATGGTTATACTTTATGCAAAATCATATAAAATATTTTCAAATGAACATTATTTATAGAAGAAATAACACACACAGAGATATATAGACATACATGCACATATCAATAACTTCATACATGGAAATATACCCAAGATAAGCTGTTACTCAAAAAACTCACTATGTTCAAGTTGGATCCAATCATAGCGACCCCTCCTTGGGTTTCTGAGGCAGTATCAGTACAGAAGTAGATTGCCCAACCTTCATTCCTTGAGGAGTGGCTGGTGGGTTTGAACTGCCAGCTTTCTGATTAGCAGTCAAATGCCTTAGGCACTCCGCCACCAGAACTCCTGGATAAGTTGTTAGTTTATTTGAAAAAATGAAATTATGACACAATATATTTATTTTATTGAAATTGTGTTAAAAATAAATTTTCTGTTCATAAAACATTCATGAACAGATTCACAAGATGCCAATAACAAAGTAATTTTTGAAGCTTGTAGAGTTCAACATCTCTTACTGTTCATATGACTACTTTCTGTATGATTTAAAATTTTATATTCCCATATATAACTTTTTGTAATGAAAGAGAAAAAAAAGCCTGCATTATCTATGAACTTCATAAATTGAATTATTCTATAATAAATGTACTCAGTTGCCCTACTTTCATTATAACTGAGTTGAATAACAATTTAAAATGTATTTTTTTAAATGTTAAATTTGATAAAGATAACCTCATAATTTGATGGAGTATACTTTTTGAAAATGGGAAAGATACTGAATTAGCAATCAGAAAACAAGGATTCTATTTCCAACTCTGGTTTCAAATCCTTGCTTTATTATTTACAACTAGTGTGCCAAACATATCAAGATTTCTGATGTTCAGTTTCTTGTTAAAAATTATTTAAAATAACTGTGCCTTCAATCGTAATTATCTCTGTTAGGTGTCGTGGTGTCACTTCCAACTCATTGTATCAAATAAAATGAATTATTAAAAAAAAGTTTTTGTAATAATAAAAAAAAACTATTTTTAACAGTCATCTCTAAGATACATTGAGCTCCACTATCCTTAGATCACACCAAGAGACAAAAGCAAGGTTAAATTTATGAAAATAACTACATGAGTTAACTGACTCTGACTTCTACCTTCTAAGACCTGAAACTATCTTCAAAATCTTTCTCATTTATTTGTAGGTGTTTTCTTTGCCCTGTTGACATATTTTCTCAAATTCTATCACCTCTGAGGCTTGTAATGATCAGAAAGGCCTCCCTTTATCACAAAGCCCAAAATATGCAACTTCTTGTATATTCACAATACCTACAGTTTAATGTTATTGCTACCCTAGTATTTTTCCCAAGCTCACCAATAGTCCCTGGATACTTCCAGCCACCATTGAGGGGAACTGATAGTGGCAATGCAGCTGCCACAAGTTCTAGTGCCACCAGGGTCCCTACAGCTATCACAGTTGGTACCTTGTGAAAGAGATAAACCATTCTTTCTCAAATTCTCCAAAATACTTTTGACTGGCAAAATAGTTAGTTTAGAGTTTGGTTTCTGTTTTATTGCCAGAAAATTTTCTCCAAAGCATTGAGATAAGTCACTGTAGCCATGTAGATAAGCTAGACAAATTTTGTTTGTCTTCATGCTTTCAGCAAAGTAAGTCTTCACTCCCAACACTTTCCTTAACAATAATGCTGTTTCTGTTCCTTTGAGTTACGGTGTATTATGATAAGTTTTATAGTTCTTCCTTTAATAATCTCCTGCAAGAGACTTAAATATATGTAAACATATTGAATGTAACTGGTAAAAAGCTATCCCCATGTTATTTACACATGTACTAGTGAATATACTTCTACATCAAATATTTTTTTCTACATTTTTTGAGAATGAAAAAGAGAAAGAAACCACTTGTGTCTATGTGGAAAATATTGTCAATTTCCTATCCAGTTTTGCAACTCAGATTCTCAGTCTCCCTATTATAATAACTATTCTGTCTACCTCACAAAGTTACAAAGTTCTTTCAATGTCCAAATGAAATAACAAATGTGAAAGCCATTGCTTATAATATGGGGGAGCATAGGGAATAAAAAAACTCATAGCAATAAAATTAAGTTTCTACAGTTCATGCTGAGAGCCCAAACCAAGATACACAAATCATTGTTCACTTACAATGGCTTTACACGTCTATTGAAAACATATGACATCATGAGAAAAGGCTGAAGCCTAGGTATGGAATCTTTAACCAAGAGCACAGAAATGTGTGACAGTTCTTCAATGGACTTGGTGACATTTACTCATTCATACTTTCAGTAAGATAGCTTTTGAATACAATACGTTAAGGCATTGTTTAGACACTTGATAATCAGCCTTTCTGAGGCCCAGATCTTTCTTCAGCACAGTGAAGGAAAAGGAGTTGCTTTGATCTAGAAATGTGATGTCTACAAAGCACTAAATTCTCTCATAAGAAATAGGCAATTGTGAGAATACACACTTAAAACAAAGCCAATTTTATAAGAAACATTTTAGAAAGCACTGACAATAAGCATATAATATTAATGGCTTTAAGAAGATACATAATATTTTTTACTGTGAAAATAATTTAGAGGTTTACATGAATTCTTATGAAATATGGAAATTCATGCAACCTACACATCTCCAGTCCCTGGAGTTTTGTATAATTCAAGACAATTATAAAACATGTGACTGCCTAAATGTCCTGGGGAGATATGGATTCTTCTTTTTTTTTTTTTTTTCTCCTAGATATTCAATCTCTAAACCACTTACCATACCATTATGATGAAGCACACAGACTATATTCCATTTGGCAGATATTTTATTATATCTTGTTTGTTTTAATAAGCAGTGTGTGGAGATTGGGTGTGAATTATGACAACCTTTCTGTGGATCTATTCCTTCAGGGTTGTGTCATCATTTTGGTTAAATTCTATTAACTACGCCTCCTTCTCAATAGTTGTTATCTCTAAAACTACACAATTTTTGCTTTGGCTCCCCATGATATATGCCCTTCAAAACTATCATGTAAATGATTAAAAGAATCCTACTCTGAGATTCCACAGGGTTACTATGCACCACATGGGTTATTTCAAAGGATGCTTGATATCATTCCTGCAACAGATAATCCACAGAGGAAATAAGAAGGTTTTATATTAGTTCTTTCTGTCACTGTTTCATTCTGGACTTTAACCAGATCCATGTGTTTAGTGAAATCTGTAATAATAAACAGACTTACGCTACTTCATGCCTGTAGGGGAAAGAGCTTTGTCTAAAATTAGTTTACTAGGAGAGATGTACCCACCAAGTACAAATAAAAAGAATCAGCATAAAAAGATTGACTGATGGAAAATTCAGGCTCTGTTTACCAAAGCTAAATAGCATTGCTTAATGATAAGAACACCTTCTATCTGGATGGGTATTTATTATTTTCAAAATATTGTGTAAGCATTGTCTCATTTAATTCTCAATGACCAATTTAGGAGATAATCAGAACACATGTAACAATTATAAAAATAAGCAATTAACAGTTTCTATGTTCCAGTCAATGTTCCATGTACTTCGTAATGGAATTTAATCCTCACTTCTACTCTTCACAACTCATGTGTCAGTTTGTCGTAATATAGTGGTTTATATGTTACTATGATCCTGGAATCTATGCCACTAGTATTTCAAATACCAGAAGGGTCACCCATAGTGGACATATTTCAGCAGACCTTTCAGACTAATACAAAGTAAGAAGAAAGTACTGGTAAGCTACTTCCAAACATTAGCCAATGAAAGCCCCATGGATCACTATAAAATACTGCTTAATATAGTGATGGAAGATGGAACTTCTAGAGTGGGAGGGATTCCAAATACACAGTTATTGTAACAGCAGGCTCAAGCATAATAACCATGAAGATGATGCAAGACTGGACAATGCTTCATTCTGCTGTACATGAGACAGCCATGAGTCTAAGCTAACTCAAGGGCAACTAACAACAACCTTACCCTCTCAGCAATTGTATATGGATGGATGTACAATTGATTTGTACAGTCATGTGGGATAAAGTAAAAGAATGGCTCTGGGATATACAAATTTTATTACCTTCTCTACCCGTATTAACTGGTACTCTCTGTGTAAAAGCAAGGAGATAAGAATGTGAAATAGCAGAAAAAACAAAAAAAAAAAAAAAAAACACCAACCAACTGCCAAGGAGTAGTTTCAACTCAGCAACACTGTAGGACAGAGTAGAACTTCTCCTTAGCATTTCCAAAGCTATACATCTTTATAGAAGCAAAGACCTCATCTTTCTCCTCTGGAGCAGCAGGCGAAGGCCAAATTTTTGGTTAGCAGCTGAATGCTTTAACTCCTGCACCATTGGAGCTCAATACATGAAATTTTACAGGCAATCAACAGGCCAAGGTAGCTACATCTTTGTCCTCGAAGGAAAGGACCATCTCTGGAGCAGTCTGGAGATCCATAGAACTGTTGGAAAGAGAATGGGAAGCAGAGCTTTCTTGGTTTCAAAGGGTAGGGACAAAGACTAGGTTTCAAAGAGCTGGATCCTCACCAACTTGTTTCCCGACTATAAGGATGCTATTAATATGTTTCAAGTGGATGAGGTCTCTGCCTAATGCTGAAGGGCAGGGCTGCCATGCCCAAGGGACAGAAGAACAGGATGATATGTGAGAGGTCACTATTCAGATATATAGGAGAATGGGATCACCCAAAGCCAAGGGAACAGTGTTGCCATCTCAGTAGGCCTGGAAAGTGGAGCTGAAATGCAGGGCCAAAAGACCTTCACTAGAATCCAGAGGGCATGGCCAACACCCAAAGTCTAGATGGTAGGTCATTGCCTAAATGATCCCAGAGAACAAAGCATTATTTTGAAGCTTTGAAAGCTAATCTAAATTGTCCTGCTGGGTGTTACCTGTTATCTCTTCTTTCCCTCCATTTCTTTTCATTTCCAATGGAAATTTCTATCTTGTGCCTATTTCACCATTGCACTTGGGAAACAAATAACTTGTGTTCTAGACAGTTTTACAGATGAAGAATAATTTTGCCTAAGATGGAATATGCCTAAAGTCTAACCCATATTTAATTTAGATGATGCAGAACATCAACTTTTGAACTTGGAATTAATTTAAGAGTTTAGGGATGGTGTGATGGGGTGAATATGTTTTGCATGTGTCAAGGACATGAGTTTTTGAGACCAAGTGTTAAATGTTATGAACTGAATTATGTCCCCAAAACATATATGATATAAATCCCATCCTCTATGCCTGTGATAACAAGCCCTGGTGATGCAGTGGTTAAGTACTCAGCTTCTAACTGAAAGGTCAACATTTCCAACTCACCAGTCACTGTGCAGGACAGAGATGTAACAGTCTGCTTCCATAATGATTTGCAGTCTTGTAAACCCTATGGAACAGTTCTACTCTGTCCTATAGTGTTGCTATGAGTTGAAATCAACTGCACAGGAATGAGTACGACTGTACCTACAATCTCATTTGGGAATGGGTTGTCTTTATTATGTTAATGAGGCAGGTAAGTGTAAGATGTATCTTGAATCCATCTCTTTTGAGATATACAAGATATTAAAAAAGCAAGTTAGTAAGCAGAGATGGTAGAAGAGAGATGCCAAGCCACATGAAGAGCACCCAAGAGCAGAATCTCAAAGAGCAAAGACCTTCCTCTAGAGCTGATGAAGAGAGGAATGCTTCCTCTAGAGCTCATATATTGAATTCAGACTTTGAGCCCTTTAATCTACGAGAAAACTAATTTTGGTCTGTTAAAGTCATCCACTTGTGGTATTTCCGTTATAGCTGTTCTAGAAAACTAAGACAATATCTAGGTTCAAAAATTTTTCAAAATTTTCTCCGGTTGTACTCCTGTTTCTAATGGCTTATAGTTAATGCTTGAGTGCCTCACAAAGGTAGACATATCTCTATTTCTTTGATCATTTTATGAGTTCTTATATTTTAGGTAAAAAGGGGTGGAAGGCAAGGCTAGGCCCTAAGCCCCCTAGAGACAGGAAAGGGAGGGAGCAGACAGGGACCACAAAGTGGCAGGTTCCAGGTAGGAACTGGGTAAGGGAAGGGCAGAGAGGTTTCAAGCAGCTAAGGGAGACAAACTTGTCTGTCAGTTTGTCATCCTGTGGGGCTTGTAGGTTGCTGTGAGGCTTGAGGCTGTGACACTGGTGTTTCAGACACCAGCAGAGTTGTGCAAGGTACACAGGTTTCAATACAGCTTACAGACTAAGACAGACTAGGAAGAAGGAGAAGGCCATCCACTTCTCAAAAATTGGCCGGGGAAAACCTTATGAGTAGCAGAGAAATACTGTCTGATACATTACTGAGCAACTTTACCAATAGCTCGGAAACACTGTGTAATACAGTGCAGGAAGATGAGCCCCTTGGGTCAGAAGGCACTCAAAATAGAACTAGGAAAGAGCTGCCTCATCAGAGTAGAACCAACCTTAATGATATGGATAAAGTAAGTCTTTCAGAACCTCCATGTGCTGTCATGGCACGACTCAAATTGAGGAGAAACAGCAGCAAACATCCATTAATAATTGGAACATGGAATGTACGAAGTATGAATCTACAACTGAAGTTGTCAAAAATGAAATGGAACACATTTATATCCTAGGCATTAGTGAGCTGAAATGGACAGATTTTGGGCATTTTGAATCAGAAAACCATATGATCTACTATGCTGGGAATGACAAATTGAAGAGGAATGGTGTGGCATTTATCATCACAAAGGTTGTTTCAAGATCTCTCCTGAAGTACAATGCTTTCAGTGATAGGATAATATCCATAAGTCTATAAGGAAGACCCTTTAATACTACTATTATTCAAATTTGTGCACCAACCACCAAAGCCAACAATGACAAAATTAAAGATTTTTATCAGCTTCTGCAGTCTGAAATTGACTGAGCATACAATCAAGATGTGTTGCTTATCATTGGTGATTGGAATGCAACAGTTGGAAACAAAGAAAAATCACCAGTAGCTGGAAAATTTGGTCTAGTGACAGAAATAATGCTGGAGATCACATGATAGAATTTTGCAAGACCAATGACTTAGTCATTGCAAATACCTTTCTTCAACAACACAAATGGTGGCTATACATGTGGACTTCACCGATGGAGTACTCAGGAATCAGATCAACTACATATGCAGCAAGAGTCTATGAAACAAAATCAATATCTTCAGCTAAAACAAGGTCAGGAGCTGATTGTGGAACAAGCCATCAACTGCTCATATGCAAGTTCAACTTGAAGTTAAAGACAATTAAAACAAGTCCAAGAGAGCCAAAATATGACCATGAATATATCCCTCCTGAATTTAGAGACCATCTAAAAAATAGATTTGATGCATTGAACACCAGTGACTGAAAACCAGAAGAATTGTGGGATGACATCAAGAACATCATTCATGAAGAAAGCAAGAGGTCATTAAAAATATGAGAAAAAAAGAAAAGACCAAAATGCATGTCAGAAGTGACTCTGAAACTTGCCCTTGAGTGAAGACTAGCTAAAGCAAATGGAAGAAATGACAAGATGAAAGAGCTGAACAGAAGATTTCAAAGAGCAGCTCAAGCAGACAAAGTCAGTTACTATAATGAAATGTGCAAAGACCTGGAGTTAGAAAACCAAAAGGCAAGAAGATGCTCAGCATTTCTCAAGCTGAAATAACTAAGGAAAAAATTTAAGCCATGAGTTGCAATATTGAAAGATTCTATGAGCACAATATTGAATGATGCAGGAAGCATCAAAAGAAGATGGAAGGAATACACAGAGTCACTGTACCAAAAAGAACTGGTCGATCTTCACCCATTTCAGGAGGTGACATATGTTCAAGAACTAATGGTATTGAAGGAAGAAGTCGAAGCTACACTGAAAGAGTTGGTGAAGAACAAGGCTCCAGGAATTGATGGAATACCCATTGAGATGTTTCAACAAATGGATGCCCTGCTGGAGGCCCTCACTCAGTTCTGCCAAGAGATTTGGAAAGCAGCTACCTGGCCAACTGACTGGAAGAGATCCATATTTGTACCCATTCCAAAGACAGGTGATCCCAGAGAATGTGGAAATTATCAAACAATATCATTAAGATCTCATGCAAGTAAAATCTTACTGAAGATAATTAAAAAATGGTTGCAGCAGTATACTGACAGAGAACTTCCAGAAATGCAAGCTGGATTCAGAATAGGACATGCAATGAGGGATATCACTATTAATGTTAGATGGGTCTTGACTCAAAGCAAACAATACCAGAAAGATGTTTACTTGTGTTTTATTTACTATGCAAAATCATTTGATTGTGTGGATCATAACAAATTATGGACAACTTTGAGAAGAATGGGAATTCCAGAACACTTAATTGTACTTATGAGGAACCTGTACATAGACATTGTATGTCTTCATTCAAGGACAAGTTTCAGAGTCACTTCTGACATGCATTTTGGTCTTTTCTTTCTTTCTCATATTTTTAATGACCTCTTGCTTTCTTCATGAATGATGTTCATAGATGTACATAGAATTGTACTTATGAGGAACCTGTACATAGACCAGGAGGCTGTCACTGGAACAGAAAAGGGAGGTTTAAAATCAAGAAGGGAAGTGCGTTGGTGTTGTATGCTTTTACCATACTTATTCAATCTGTATGCTGAGCAAATAATCTAAGAAACTGTACTATATGAAGAATAACGTGGCATTAGGATTGGAGGAAGAATCATTAACAACCTGTGATAGGCCGATGATACAACTTTGCTTGCTGTAAGTGAGGATGACTTGGAGTACTAACTGATGAAGATTCAAGAATATAGTCTTCAATATGGATTACATCTCATGAAGAAAACAAAAATCCTCACAACTGGTCCTATAAGCAACGTTACAATAAATGGAGAAAAGATTGAAATCGTCAAAGACTTCACATTGCTTAGTACTACAATCACTGCCAATGGAAGCAGACATCAGGACATCAGATGACATATAGCCGTGGGCAAGTCAGCTGCAAAGGACCTTTTACAAGTGCTGAAGACCAAAGATACCTCCTTGAGGACTAAGGTGCACCTGACATAAGCCATGGTATTATCAATTGCCTCATATGCATGTGAGAGCTGGACAATGAATAAGGAAGACTGAATAATTGATGCTTTTGAGCTGTGGTGTTGGCGAAGAATGCTGAATGTACCTTGGACTGCTAAAAGAACTAACAGGTCTGTCCTGGAGGCAGTGCAGCCAGAATGCTCCTTGGAGGTGAGAATGGCCAGACTTCCTCTCATATACTTTGGTCATGTTGTCAGAAGGGACTGTTCCCTGGAGAAGGATGTCATGCTTGCTAAGGTGGAGGGTTGATGAAAGCAGGGAAGGCCCTCAATGACATGGATTGACACGGTGCCAGCGGCGATGGGCTCAAGTACAGCAAGAATCATGGAGCTGGCTCAGGACCAGGTGGTGTTTCATTCTGCTGTGCATAGGGTCGCTATGAGTCAGAGATGACTCAATGGCACCGAACAACAACAAACATATTTTAGGAGCGTAGTGCTTGAGGCATTTGACTGCTAACCAGAAGGCTGGCAGTTCAAACCTACCAGCCACTCCTGGTAAGGAAGACTGGTCAATCTACTTCCATAGAAATACCTCATCAGAAACACAAGGAGGGGTCGCTGTGAGTCGAATTGACTTAATGTTGGTGAGTTTGGCTTTTTGGTATATATATTTTGAAAGCATAATAGTGTCTTATAGTTTATGGGATTTGAGATCATTAAAGAAATAAATAGAACAGAAAAGATACTAGGATGAATACAAATTGCTGTAAGATTTACCAAAATGACATTTTGGATGATAGATAAGTTTTCATGAGGTTCTTTTTAAATTTCTTTGCCATGGATATTTTTCTGATGCTCTGTAGGAAGAGATTATAGCTTTCCTATAATATTGTCTATATTTCTCATATCACGTTTTTTTATGTTATAATCATTTTTAATATTTTTAGAACAGAAAAATGGATAATCTAGATATAAATTCTATCAATGAAAAAAGTACTTTTGAGACTGGATTAGCTCAATTTTGTTATGTTCCTAGGGAATACATGGAGATGGCCATATGACTATTATTTTGAAATATGAACCAGAAATGGTTTACATCATTGTGTAAATCAAGTAAACTAATATCAGAAGAGCAAGGTGATGTGAACAAAGATAATTCATGATATTAACCCTGATTAATTTACTAAACATAAAATAGTATTCATTTGGGTCACTTACAGTAGCAAATCCAGGAAGTCAAACACAAAAATGTGACATAAGGAAAGTCCATACCTATTGCTAAGTAAGGACTTTTTAGAAATATTTAAAAGTACTGTGTTTAATTAGGAGCTCTGGAGTCATAGTGCCTAAGGCATTTGACTGCTAAGCAGAAGGCAGGCGGTTCAAACCCAACAGCCACTCCTCAGAAGGAAGGTTGGGCAATCTACTTCTGTAGTGATACCACCTCGGAAACCCAAGGAGGGGTCATTATGAGTTGAAATTGACTTGACAGCAGTGAGTTTGTTTTTTTTTTTTTTTTAACTGATTAAAGGGATAGCTAAAAATATATGCACTAGGAACTTGTTTGTTTTTGCCATGGAACAAGAACTTTCTCATTCTCCATGGACCTCATTCATGGTAGTTAAACCACAGTACAGGAATGAGTGAGCGTAGGCAAAAATGAGCAGAGTTTGGAGGACTAAGCCCTGGGTTACTCTAATAGTCACAGGCTAGTGACAATCAGAGACTGAGATGAGAGATATGTGAGGTGATCAGGAGATTGTAAAGTTCTAGAAGGAGAGGACTATTTCTAGGTAGAGACGAAAACTCTTTCAACTGCTAGAGATAGGTCAAGTGATTCAAGTGCTGAGAACTGACCATTGAATTGAACAGGGTGGCGTGGTGTGATCTTGTAGAAAAGCAGTTTGGGTGAAATAGTGGAACAGAAGTCTGACTGGACAGAGTTTAAGAGTAAAGAAAAAGAAAACAGGGGTAAAGATCCTACTAAGTAGGTGTTGGAGAAGGATGAGAGGGCAAATTAGATATTTTTGTTTCTGTTTATTTTTAAAAATCTGATTGAAGGACCTGGACAGAATGGGAGAAAAATGTAGAACAGTATTAAAAAGACCAGAGATACTGATCTGATAGAGACTGTTGGAACCCTCGGGCCTGTGGCCCTTACATACTCTTCAAATTTGAACTGAAGCCATCCCTGGGGATCACCTTGCAGCCAAACAACAGATAGCCTTACAAAGTGAACATTAACAATTGTGAGGAGCATACTCCTCGGAGTAATCAATCATACAAGACCAAAAGGGCTGCATTAGCTCAGAATCAAAGCTCAGAAGGCAGGAAGGGGCAGGAAGAAGGATGAATAGAAATGTGAACCCAAAGGAGGAAGCAGGAAGAGTGCTGTTATATCAAGGGAATTGCAACTAATGTTACAAAATAAAAAGGTAGAAATTGTTGAATGGGAAACTGATTTGCTTTGTAAACTTTCACCCAAACTACAATTAAAATATAAAATTAATAAATTCCATACTCCCTAAAACAAGAGTAATTTGTGTATTTTTTTAAAATGTGAATTGTCAATTATTCTAAAGAAAATATGTGAAAATATTGATTTTCAGATTATTAAATTATTGGCTCAGGTTTCGACTCAATGTCAGTGACTTTTTTTTTGGTGTTATGAAAATTATAAATCAACTAGCATTATTGTCTCATCAACTGACAAATCTTCCCACTTTCTTTTTAAACAAAAATGTCCTAACAAAGTTTTTTTATTTTTTAATACTTCTCTTACTGGAAAAGTCACATGGGAATATTATCTCTGTGTGTGTGTTTGTGTGTGTGTGTTTTCTTTTCTTTTTTTTTTTTTTACACCAGAATACTTAGTTTGTGTGGCTCAGTTTGTCTTGCTTTGTTTAAATAAATAAATAAATAACAAGGGTAACTGAGATTTATAATGCTTTTATTTTCCTAAAACAAAGGGATTTTAAAGTTCCTTAAGGAAACCTCAAGTTTTACTGGATAGAAATACATAATAAAATGTGTGCATGCATATGAATTCACCCAAAGTCTTGTACCATTTTCTTTTGTTTATGAATATCATCTAGGAAATTACTATTCTATTCACCCCAAAACTGTATATAGAGTCAGTTTGTCCCACTCACAACTTAAAGATACAAATCATTATAACATTTTTATTTTGAGGGAAAAGTTTCATGACTACCATCTACATGTATAAATGAAGTAATTATATACATATCTAATTCCAGGCCTCTTCATTTAATGCATTTACAATATTCAAGTACTTAGGCTTTCTGCATTATTCACATTTCATTAAAGCATTCAAGCCTCAACAAAGCCTTTAATACTTAAAAAAATCCCATGGAAGATTTTTAATTGGATGAATCAAACATGCTTAACATTACATTTTCTGTCAGGTGCTAGAGAAACTTTATCTTCATTGTTGAAAGGACTGGAAAAAAATATTTGGGATGAGAACTGTGATGAAATCCACCTGAAACATTCCACCTATAACTTAAATGAATTAACCAGGCTTTCTAATGTTATATTCTAAAAGGGTGCAAATTATTATTTTAGCAAATAACTGTAACTAATTTAAAAATTATAGACTACATCATATCCAACAGTATGCTGCCATGAGGACTAACACAGGTTTTTTATCGTTGTTCTTGTTCCATGTCAGGGAGTCAATTATAATTCATAGCAACCATACAGGCCAGAATAGAACTGCCCAGGAGCTCTGGTAGCATAATGCTTAACGCACTTGACTGCTAACCAGAAGGCTGGCGGTTCAAACCCACCTCCTCGGAAGGAAGGTTGGGCAATCCTACTTCCGTAGTGATTCTGCTTCGGAAACCCAAGGAGGGGTCGCTATGAGTCGGGGCAGACTCGACGGCATATAACAACAACAACAACATAGGGTTTTCAAGACCGTGAGCTCTTGTGGCACAGTGGTTAAAGCGTTTGGCTGCTGACTATAAAGAGTTCTGCTCCTTAAGGATTTACAACCTTGGAAACTCTCTGGGGCAGTTGTAATCTGTCCTATAGGGTTACTATGATTTGGAATCTTCTTGAGGGCAGTGGGGGTTTTTTTTGGTTAAGGTATAGGAAGAAAGACAACAAAACGTGTATGCTATGATGACCTCAGGAGCTCTGGTAGCATAGTGGCTAAGACACTAGACTGCTAACCAGAAGGCTGGCGGTTCAAACCCACCAGCCACTCCTCAGAAGGAAGATGGGACAATCTACTTCAGTAGTGTTACTGCCTTGGAAACCCAAGGAGGGATCGCTATGAGTCGGGTGCGACTAGACGGCACATGTTGTTGTTGTTGTTGTTGTTATGTGCCGACGAGTCGGCCCCGACTCATAGCGACCCCTCCTTGGGTTTCCGAGGCAGTATCACTAAGGAAGTAGGATTGCCCATAGCAACAAACAAATGACGACCTAGATTTGAATGACTGCTTTTCAGAATTTCCCAAATGATAAAATAAAGCCTAAAAAGTAGAAAGAAGCCAAATTCCAGAACAACACTAACAAAGACACCCCCTGCCAATTCTCTTGGCTTCTATTAGGAGGTAGATCCAGACCAAGAAAGGAATTAGTTATGCAGATCTTACAGCATGAAAGCACAATGAGTGAGTCATTGAATTGAGGTTTTCAAAAACTTTAGTCCTGAGGCAATTTCATTCATCCAGCTAGTAAGTCTTTGAAGGGTGAGTACATGGAATACAGGTGATTAGAATTAACCAAAATTAAAAGGTAGTTTGGTGACTCTGTGAGGCTAAGAGAGTTTATGCGAGGTTAGAGTAATTGTAATTAAAAGGGGAACATTTTTCCATGGCTTAAGAGATTAAATAGAGAAAATGTGAACAAGTGTTTAAATATTGTAATTTTTTTGCATAATTTCAAATGTATAGGAAGGTTCTGAGTATAGAACAAAGAATTCTGGTACACGCTTTATCATACTCTCTTAATTTTTACCATTTTCCATATTTGCTTCAACTCTATTTATAATTATTCATCTTAACAATTTGAGATCGAATAGAAAGCATATTTATTACCCTCAAATACTTTAGTACTTATTTCCTAGGAATAAGGACATTCTCTTTCACAACCATAGTAAAACTGCCAAATTCAGATAAATGAGTATTGTTATCTGATTTATAGTCTATATTCAAATTTCCCTTACTGTCTCAATATTATCTCTATGCCTATATTCTCCTTGCTCAGGACGCAATCAATGATCATACACACATTCAATGAAATGTCTCTTTATTTTCTTTTAGTCTAGATCAATTACTTAGTTTTCCTTTGTGTCGTGAACTTGACAAAGCACAGAGAATTTATTTTGTAGAATATCCCTAAATTTAGGTTTGTCTGATACTTGTTCATGATCAGATCTATATATTTCACTTTTTGAGAAATACAACAAAAGTGGTATTTTGCCCTTCATAGTGCATTATAACAAGAGGCAACTAATAACAATTTGTACTATTACTGGCAATATTAATTTGATATCTTGGTTAAAATAGAGTTGGCTGTGTTATTTCATAGCAAAGTTACTATTTTTCTTTTTACAATTAATGTTTGTGACAAGATCCTTGTTGTTGTTGTTGTTATGTGCCATCGAGTCAGCCCTGACTCATAGCGACCCCTCCTTGGGTTTCCGAGGCAGTATCACTACGGAAGTAGGATTGCCCGACCTTCCTTCCGAGGAGTGGCTGGTGGGTTTGAACCGCCAGCCTTCTGGTTAGCAGTCAAGTGCCTTAGCCACTATGCTACCAGAGCTCCCGAGTAGGTATTATATAAAGAGCTCCCGATCCTTAGGTATTATATAAATATACTTTCCCTCATCAAACGTAAACCCAGTAGTTTTAACTTCTATTGATGATTCTTGCCTGAATCACTTTTTGCTATCATGGCTGCAAAATAGTGATGAGCACTGGTAGTGTAGTGCCTAAGGCCCTTGACTGCTAACCAGAAGTCTGGCAGTTCAAACCCACCAGCTGCTCTTCAGAAGGAAGGTTGGGCAATCTACTTCTGTAGTGACACTGCCTCGGAAACCCAATGAGAGGTCGCTATGAGTCAGGTACAACTCGACAGCACATAACAACAACAGCATCATTGTTTTGACATTTTAGTAAGCATTTCATTGAAAAGAAGAGCTTTCTCTTCTACTAACCAAGGATTTATATATTTAAAAATTTTTCTTAAAAGTATAAAAGGGGAATTATGAGATAATTTCATTAAACTCAGTAGTAACTAGAATTATTTGCATATAATATTTATTATAGTTCTGAAAGATTTTTACCTGCATACTAAAATATGATACAGAAATAATAAATGTATGTAATAGGTGAATGAGGAAATAGTTTAACTACAGTAAGGTAAAGTGTGTGTTGTGTAAAAAAAAAAAAAAAGACAACTTTAAGAATTCTTACTTTTGACAAAATGGTATGGCAATTGTATGGTATAACTGCAACCCCCCAAAATGCCTCTCAGATTCCATCTTATTTAGCCATGCTTGTAAGAACTGCAAGCCATCTTCCTTCTCCCTCCCTGTCATGTGTCCCTGTGCTCCCACCTGCCAGGTATTAACCACCTTTGCTGTAACATATTAACTCATTCTTAGCATAGTTTTAAGCAATAAAGCTTGCTAACCAGCAGCATCTTATCAGAGGCACACCCAGATGGTGGTCCAGGGCCCCCTCCTGATTGGGATCCAGCACCACTGAATCTGAAGCCCAGTCACATCGCCCTCTGTCCCCAATTCTTCAAACTCAGGTATAAATATCCCTACAAAATGGTAAGGGGTTAGCAGTCATCTTGGATCCACTCCAGCCCACCACTGCTTAGACGCTGAGTTGCTAGCAACATTTGTCAGACTGCTTTCTTTTGTCCTTTATCTTTTAAATCCTTTCTGTCCTGCTTCTTTTCGTTTCTGTTTTGAATAAACATTCACGTCTCTGCCTACACTTCTGGGAAAGTTTTTTGACTGCTGTGACCTACTCAGGAGGAAGTTTTAACCTCCTTAGATAATTTCCATGACAATAATAACTACATATAATTGAAATGTACAAAGAACAATGACTTTGTGTCCTCAATGATAGAAACTAGTTATTTGACAATAAGTTGTTGTTGTTAGGTGCCACTGAAGCAATTCTGACCCAGAGCGACCCTCTGTACAACGAAACGAAACACTGCTCTGTCCAGTGCCATCCTCATAATCCTCGCTATGCTAGAGCTCATCATTGCAGCCACTGTCTCAGTCCATCTTGTTGAGGGCCTCCCTCTTTTTTCTCTGACCCTTTACTTTACAAAGCATAATGTCTTTCTCCAGAGACTAGTCCCATCTGGCCACATGACCAAAGTAGGTGAGACTGTGTCGCTTCACTTCTTCCAGAATAGACTTGTTCGTTCTTCTGACAGTCCATGGTATTTTCAATATTCTTTGCCAACAGCAAATTTAAAGGCAAGAATTCTTCTTTGGTCTTCCTTATGCATTGTTTAGCTTTCACATGTGGGTGATTGAAAATACTGTGGCCTGGGCCAGGCACACCTTAGTCTTCAAACTGACATCTTTTCTCTTCAACATTTTAAAGAGGTCTTTTGCCTCTTTAAAATGTTGGCCCAGTGCAATACAACATCTGATTTCTTGACTACAGCTTCCATGAGTGTTGATTGTGAATCCAAGTAAAATGAAATCTTCAACAATAAGTAAGAGATACAAATTCTTAACAGTTCTAACCAGAAATGTGTAACATTTATGTGAATAAAATTATAAGAATTTATTACTAAATATGCAATTATTTAAAAAATGAAAAAGTATATTAAGTTCTTGTATAAGAAAATTGAAAATATTATACGTATATTATAAATACCAGGAATCTTCCCAAGTTAGTTTTTAGATAAAATATTGGAATGAAAAGAATTGGAATCAAAGATTTTCTTTTTGGGAGCAAGGGTATGGAGACATGAAAATATTTATTCTTCTAAATTTCATATGAAAGAATTGTTCAAATAATTTCTTAACTTGAACAATAATGTGAATTTTCCTACTAGACAATGAAAAAAGTACACCAATTGTCATCTTGTTGATTTTGACAATTACAACTTATTAAAAATTAGAATAGAATAGTGTTTGTATCAAAGTAGACAAATAAAGAGGAAATATAGCTATCACAAAGAAGTCTCTATTATAAGCAAACCAATATCTTATAATGAAAAAAGTAATATCTATATACCTACACATATGTGGAAAAAGTAATCTTAGAATTTTAAAAATAAATCAATTTCTAATAGGTTTTTCATAAAGTAATTTTTCTAATAATGTAAAAATTGCAATAAGGGGATTATGAATCATTCATTACATGGCATGTTAAACATTGGATAGAAATATATTTTGAGGAGAGGAAAGATAAATTCTCATCTCATATCATAGACATTCATTTTAGGTGGATTATTTAGTTAACTATACTATGATGCTATGAATTACTTAACATGGCCCTTCTAGTCTTAGTTCTTCATTTTGTGATATATTGTAAATCCTAGTATCTATGCCTGTAATTATAATCCCAGTGTGGAGTGAGTTGTCTGTCATGTTAATGTGTCAGGATTAGGGTGGAATGCATCTAGAGTCACCATTTTACCAGTGGGTGTGACTCAAGCCACCGCCCTTGAGAGGATGGTCTGCATCTAATATATTTGAATGCTTTGGCTAATTCTTTCTCTTGCTCTGGATCCTGCATCTGACTCATCATCATCTGACTGTCAGTTCTTGGGACTTTAGCCAGCATCCAATTTTCTGACCTGATTCACCAGCTTCCACAGCCTTGTGAACCAGCAGCCTGAAGTCTGACCTGCCAATTTGGGTTTGTCAGTGCCTGCAACCACATGAGTTAGGAGAATCCTCCAGACTATTACCTGACCCAAGGATTTGGGACTTGCCAGCCTCCCCAACTATGTAGCCATTTCCTTGGCAGTTTGTGAGTTGCATGAGCTGGTGCAAAGATTTACAGAACACTAAGATGGGAGGAAGGAGCTCTGTAGCATAGTGCCTAAGGCACTTGACTGCTAACCAGAAGGCTGGCGGTTCAAACCCACCAGCCACTCCTTGGAAGGAAGGTTGGGCATTCCTACTTCCGTAGTGATACTGCCTCAGAAACCCAAAGAGGGGTTGCTATGAGTAGGGGCCGACTCAATGGCAAATAACAACAACAACAACAAGATGGGAGGAAGGCTGGTGGTTCAAACCCACCAGCCACTCCTCAGAAGGAAGATTGGGCAATCTATTTCCCTACTGATACCACCTGGGAAACCCAAGTCGGGTCCAATTTGACAGCATATAACAACAACAACAAGACGGGAGGGAGAGTACTGAGGGGAGGAGGAGGAACCAATGTTAAGGATGGTTGAGTGGTGTAGCAGTTTGGAAAAGTTGGTCATTTTTGACATCTTAAACCTCTTCCTCATAGAGATCAGCCTTGTACTGATCCTTCTAAAAGAGATTGTTTGAGCACAAAGTAGAGATGCAAAAAATGTTCATAGAATTTCACATTAAAGATATTCATCTTGATTTCAAATGTATGTCTACTTTTAATAATAACTGATAAATACCACAAGGAAAAACAATGTCCCAAGTGAAATAACCTAAAACTTCCTCTCAGGGTTATCATTTGATTTTTTAGGTATGACAGTTCTTTGTGGTGGGAAACTTTTCCACATATTATTTATTTGCACATTTAATATTCTTTGGGCACTAAACACTTATAGAACTTCCTAGGGACAACTCTCTTTCAAACACTTCCTAGTTGACAGATGATGTAGACTTTTTTATTTTTTTCAGAATAGATAATAGGATGGACTCATGGTAAAAGAGAAAAAAAAAAAAGACGTAGAGTTTTGAGGCTACTACAAAAAATTTTAATCTTTATTCCTTCTTCTTTTTTTTTTTTTCCACATGGACCTAATCAAATACAGGAGACCCTGGGTTGTGCAAATGGTTACATATTCAGCTACTAACCAAATGGTTAGCAGTTCAAATCTACCCAGAAGTGTTTCTGAAAATAGGCCTGGTGATGTGCTTCTGAAAGATCAGAGCCATTGGAAATTCTGTGAAGCACAGTTTTAGTCTGACAAACATGGATTTGCCATGAGTTGGAATCTATTCAATGTGGTTCTTTGTTTGTTTTTAATCCAAATATATGAATCAACTTTTAGCAAATACACCCATTGTGTTAATTGATCTTTTCCAGGATCACTCTCCACAACCTTAGCATTAGGGTTAAATGATTGAGTGGAATAGAGGAAAAAGCTTTGTAGATTGTAAAGTACCATCCAGGGACAGGTTTTCATTTTATTCATGTACTCAGATGTGTACCTGCAATATTTTGGGGGGGTACAGCAACCAATAAAATAAAATAAAAAATAGGTAATCTTTCTTATTCCCTCAGAATTTATATAACTATATTAATATTTTAGAGATGACTTTCTAATGAAATGGGACTAATGCCAATTGTATTTAAAATAGTCTATGATGACAAAGTCACCCTTTCCATATATGTATAGATAAACCATCTTATTAAGCCATTTTTTAAAAAAAAAGACTTTGAAATTTCAAAAAGAAACCATTAGCAGTGATGTGAAGCAGCCTCTACATGTCATCTACTCTAAGCTCCACAGAAAATTGCTTAAAAGGAAAAATCAGAGAGCTTTGGCTAAGAAGTAAGCAGCATACTGGATCTATCAACTGTTTCTTTGGGGAGGTTTAGTAAAGCCAGCTGCAAACATAAATGATCTATCTAAATTATATGTTAGAAAAAAAAAAGGAAAATAATTCTTGAAAAGGATATGTATGCTATAGAAACAAGTATAAAAATAAGTCTTTTTAAAGTCATTAAAACTTTGCTTTCAGTGGTACCATGGTACCTATTCCTTTTAAGGAACATACTTGAATCATGAAAATATTTGAATGCCTTTTCCTTTGGAGCTGCTGCTGGCAAAATATTTCAATGGATTTCAAATTGATAGTAGTAATACCATGGAATCTTAAATTTGCAACGATTCTTATTTATCATTTTTATTCAATATTAATATTTAATAATTTAATTCATTAATTAATTTAATATTTTAAACTCTGCAATGGCTATTAATGAAACGTATATGTTAACCTTTCATGCTTTCAAACAGCTCAGCTTACCATATAAGTTTTAAAATCCCACACTCATACACAGTACTGTGCTCATTTAATTCTCACTGTCATTTTAAAACTCATGGTGAGGGAGGATAGTGAATGAATGAATTTAGTGCGGAACATTTTTCATGCCCATTATGTTTTAAAGTTTACACACTACTGACACATATATTGATTTCATTTGGTACATTAACCAATGAAGGAAGCAATAAAAGAAATATGTTTTTCATTTTATGAATAAGAAAAAAGACAATCAAAAAGCTTAAGAAATTTGTCATAGTTCATGTAGCTAGTTATTATAGAGATGAGATTGGATATAAAAATTTAGGACTCAATCTCACAGAAGGTAAATCTTGTTGAATTTATGTACTGCTTTTATATGTTATTTTTCTTGCTAGATGCCATTGAGGCAATTCTTGTTCATGGCGACCCTATGTACACAACAGAACGGAACACTGCCTGGTCTTGTGCCAGCCTCACAATATTTGCTATGCTTGAGCCCATTGTTGTAGCCACTGTGTTAATCCATCTTATTGAGGGTCTTCTTCTTTTATGCTGACCCCCTACTTTACCAAGCATAATATCCTTATCCAGGAACTGGTCCTTTCTGACAACATGACCAAAGTGAAATG
This sequence comes from Orycteropus afer afer, assembly GCF_000298275.1. Taxonomy (NCBI): domain Eukaryota; kingdom Metazoa; phylum Chordata; class Mammalia; order Tubulidentata; family Orycteropodidae; genus Orycteropus; species Orycteropus afer. Next base: position 29,648,143 of record NW_006921594.1, read on the forward strand.
AAGCCTGGCCATTCTTACTTCTAAGGAGCATTCTGGCCGTACCTCTTCCAAGACAGATTTGTTCATTTTAGTCTCTAACCTACTTCATGTTAGGGGTTCAAACTCATCAGCCACTCTGTAAGAAAACAATGTGGCAATCTGCGTCCCATAAAGATTACAGCCTTGGAAACCCTATAGAGCAGTTCTACTCTGTCTGTACGCTATGAGTTAGTCGGAGTAGACTCGACCACATTAGTTTTTGTTTTTGTTTAACTTACTTCAGCCATGCATTCCAAAGTTCACATCTTACATTTCATCATAGCTAACAACAATTACCATCTCAAAGTAAGAATTCACTGTACTGAGTTCCTCAATACAAATAGTTCTGCAATTCAAATTCAATCTTCAATGTATTGACCAAACAGATTTTATTGTCCCTCTTTTTCCCCATGTCATCAGAGAATGTTTTTTGCCCACTGCTATGGATTGAACTGTGTTTCCTCAAAATGAATCAGACCCTAGCACCAATATCTGTCGAAGTAAGCCTCTTTGGAAATAAGGTTTTCTTTGTTACGTTAATTAGGCTATATTAATGGGGTTGGGTGTCCTAAACCTCAGAATTGCCTCTGAAGTATAAGGAACAGCATAGACATAGAGACAAAGAAGCACAAAAAGAGGGGAGATAGACGACATGTGAAGATTGCCAAGGAACCCAAATGAATCAAAGGCATGGAGATGGGGTCGTCTGACCTCCTCTAACTTCATGAGGGAGAGAGAGAAGCTTCTATAGCAACAGCCCCAGACTGAGTCCTGTGAGGCAAAAGTCAGCCATGATTTTACCTTCTAACCATTTTACCAATTCTGTTACTAACTATCCTCTCACAGTCCTCTACTTCTCTCCTGGGTTCAATAATTCATTGCAAACGCCACACAGAATTCACAGACAATACTCAAGATTATTGGGTTTGTTAGGGTAGCAGCAGGTTACAATTCAGGTACAATAATGTTCAGGACACAATTTTTCTATCAGGACAGCCTCCCCTATGCCATGAGCATAGTCATACCTCTCTGTGGCCCTTGGCCTGACCTCCACCTTGCTCCAACAAGTTTTATGAATTATTTTAGTTCTGCAGATAGGTGGTCCTAGGACAGATGGCTCTCTGTCTCATTCTGGTCTCTTAGTTCTGCGGCCTCTGCTGCTGTGATCTCTCTGCTGTCTTTTGGCCATCCCTCTGCCATCATAGCAGTGCAGGATCTCAAGTCCAAGGATGCGCTAACTCTTGGCTCCTCTCTGTCTTGATAATAGTGAGATCCCCCTTCCACCTCTAAGAAGGCTCATTTTGTGCCTAGCAAAGCAGCCAAAACCAAAACCAAACTCATAGCAACTCCCTTTAGGTTTCTAAGGAGGTAAATCTTTATGGAAATAGATTGCCCAGTCTTCTTTCCATGGAGTGGCTGGTGGGTTTGAACCACTGACATTCCGGTTAGCTGTTAAATGCTTTATCCACTATGCTACCAGAGCTCCTAGCAAGGCAGGAAAACCTACCAATCCTCACATTAGGGTTCCATACACCTTATATGCACACTCCCATCTCCACAAGGGTTCTATGCAGCATATTTACATTACCAGCAAGCTATCCAATACCCTTGGTGGACAACAAGCACCTCCCATTTGCCTAGTTCCACCAATCATCTGACAGGAGTCACAAAATCCATGGCTAGAAGAGCCATACTAAGGAATTCAGTGCATTGCACCAGAGGTGCTAGGCCTACAGAAGCTGAAAAATACAGTGCACACAAGGAGTCTTCCCCTTTATTTAGGACCCTGAATTAGGACTTCGAGTTTCTGAACTGTGAGAAAATAAATTTCTGTTCTTTAAAGCCACCTATTTGTGATATTTCTGCTACAGTAAAACTAGGAAACTAAGATGAGAATCTTGGATTTCATGGCTTTTATAATCTTGACTCTCTTGCCTGATCTAGGCTAGTTATAATTCCTTGGCATAACTATAACACAGGTTGAATTCATTTTTCTGCTTAGTCTATGGTAGACCTAATCAGGAAATGTATCTAGAGCCATATGATCATTCTTACTATTCTCCTCTTAAATACAGAGTTATAATTTTGGATACCAGTGATAACAGCTCAGATTTTCAGACCAATGCTGGTGCCAAAAATAATTTAAAATGTTGTATAAACATATATAAAAGAAATATTTTCATAAAAATTTGGAGGATATATATGAAAAGACAGTAGAATGTAAAGGCCAAAGTGGCAGCCTGGAGGTGGTTTTAGCCTTGCACATATTTACCAATCACAATAAAATAGAGCTGAGAAACTGAGCTGCAACTTTGAAGGTTCAATGGGCTCAGAGAACAGATATGAAACGTATGTGCCCCCAAAAGTGGGATGACTACTAGACACCCAACCACAATCTAAGAAAGGATCATTTAGGCCCTACCATCAACAACAATCAGTACACTGATGAATTACAGTTTTCTTTATAGAGGAAGTTGTTCTACGCTGATTTGAGCACAGCAAAAAAAAGAAAGAAAGCAAAAGAAAAACAGAAAGATAAACTGAAGATCCAAACCTTTTTCCCCAGAGATTGTTAACCATTGAATGTTGTTGTTGTTGTTATGTGCCGTCGAGTCGGCCCCGACTCATAGCGACCCCTCCTTGGGTTTTCGAGGCAGTATCACTACGGAAGTAGGATTGCCCAACCTTCCTTCCGAGGAGTGGCTGGTGGGTTTGAACCGCCAGCCGTCTGGTTAGCAGGCAAGTGACTTAGCCACTATGCCACCAGAACCATTGAATAGCTGTCATAAATTTCACCTCAAATTTGCTTGATTGAATGGTAAAATATTCTCCAAGTATAGATTCTTTTTAAGTTTTTCCACTTGGTAGTCCTCAGGCAATTGACCAAAGCAAATGAAAGGAAGAGATATCTGCATTCTCTCAAAAATCCTTGTTAAAGGTCATTAAGCAGCTGCATGCAAACAATAATAAGCAAATATGAACAAACAAGCAGAAACTATGTTCATAAGAAGAAGTGTGATAACTGAACACTAGCAGTGATATATAAAATAAAGAATTAATTAAAAAAAATACTGAAATTAGGCCAGATCATAAAATTATACATGTATGTAATATTTTCAAACAAATAAAAGCAAGTAAATATCTACAGAGAAATGGAAACTAAACCAAACTCACCGCCGTAGAGTTGATTAGACTCATAGTGACCCCCTCCTTGGATTTCCGAGGCGATATCTCTACAAAAGTAAATTGCCCAACCTTCCTTCCGAGGAGTGGCTGGTGGGTTTGAACCGCCAGCCTTCTGGTTAGCAGGCAAGTGACTTAGCCACTATGCCACCAGACGCCGTAGAGTTGATTAGACTCATAGTGACCCCTCCTTGGATTTCCGAGGTGATATCTCTGTTGTTGTTGTTGTTGTTATGTGCCGTCGAGTCGGCCCCGACTCATAGCGACCCCTCCTTGGGTTTTCGAGGCAGTATCACTACGAAAGAAGATTGCCCAACCTTCCTTCCGAGGAGTGGCTGGTGGGTTTGAACCGCCAGCCGTCTGGTTAGCAGGCAAGTGCCTTAGGCACTACGCTACCAGAGCTCCAGAGAATAAAATAGTCACATTTTAAGAAACATAAACAAGCCTGAGAGTGTGTGGGAGCTGACATTTACTAGAGAAGGTTCCCACAGCTATATGTAAGGCAGTAGGCGGTGATTCCACCAGGAGGAGCTCTGAGTGACTGAAAGGAAGAAAAAGCAAAAAAAAAAAAAAAAAGTAATTATGTATTAGATGTAAATAAGCATTAACTTTATACAGAAGTAATAACAATAATGTCTAGTAGATGTTTAGAAAAACAATCGAATTAAAAATATAAAATGACAAAGATAAGTTGGAAGGAATTCAAAGGTGGTTGAAGTGTTCTCATCTCTTTCTTGCATTTCAGAAAAGGATAACGGTACTGATTAATTTTACAGTTTCACCAGTATACGTGTTATATTTTCTATGGCAAGCAGAAAAAGACTATGAGTGTAGAACTTCAAATTATTGAATAAAAATAATTTTAAAATTCAACATCAAAAGGAGAAAAATGGGAAATAAAACAAGAGTGATAATATGCATGAAGTGTAATGGGAGATTTAAACATAAACGTATCAGAAAGCACAGTGCATGTAAATGAATCAAATGCTTCAGGTAAAAAAAAAAAAAAAGGATGCAAGTTTAGATTAAAAATTCCTGGGTGAGACCTGCTATACTAATAGATACATGCACACCTACATTCACCAAAGCACTATTTATAATAGCAAACAGATGGAAACAACCTAAGTGCCCATTAGTAGACGAGTGGATAACTAAACTATGGTACATATGCACAAGACAATACTTGCAACATTAAAGAACAATGAAGAATCAGCAAATCACTTCATAATGTGGATGAACTTGAAGAATATTATGTTGAGTGAAATAAGCCAATCACAGAAGGACAAATATTGTATGAGTCCATTATTGTAAAATATCTAGCAAAGTTTTACACAGGGAAGGAAATTTTCTTCATTGGCTAGAAGGGATGGGGGGAAAGGAGAAGGGAAGGAAAATAGATGGATAACTAAGAGATAGTTTTGATATTGGTGAAGGGATTCTTAAAAAAATTCCAAATATGCAACATTCCAAAGAGACACAAGTAAGACAGTAAGAAAGAAAGGTTGTTAGTAAAATTCGGAAAGTAGTACCAAATTTGGAAACATGAACCAAAAGAAAGGTGGTTTAGTCCTATTAATTTAAAATAGCCTGGAAGGCAAAATGTGTTTCTTGAGCTAACGGATGACAGATTTTTGAAAAGAAAAGTTTCAGTCTACTAGGAAGTTATAATAATTGTATATTAATATAAATTACAAGGAATTTATGTCATGCATAGAAAACTATCTCAAGAATATGATTAAGTTAGAAAGTAATAAAAGTTAGAAAAAAATATTATTGAAAATTAAGGGCTACATTTATAAATTACTATAGGTTGTAGGAAAAATTATAATGAAAATTAGAAAATATTTCAAATAAACAACAACTAAAACAGTTCATTTCAAACCTGTGGTATGCGATTAAAACAATACATACAGTGATGAAAGCCTTCACTGCTACATGAGCTATTGTTATATGTCAGAGATGGACAATAAGGAAAGAATGACCCTTTCAAAAAATTTGCTGGAAAAATTGGATGTACTTATGGAGAAATATGATATAGAATACTTTTCTAAAAACTTTGACTGACAAAAATCAGTTACAGATGGATTCCAGAGGGGAAAAAAATGAAAAGCAAAAGTATAAAGCTTTAACAAAGTATTATATGAGACTATTTTCATGACTTCAAGATACAGAAGAAGTTTGGGGTAAAAGTAAAGGCAATGATAGATAATCTTAGAGACCATAAAGGAAAAGCTTGATAATTTTGATTGCATTAAATTAAAAACTTCAGTTCATCAACAAAGAAAACCGTAAGGGTAATCAAAAATTAAAGAATGGGAAAGGTATTTGTTGTAGCACATGTAACTGGCAAAGGAGTAGATTTGAGAATTGTTATGCATTGATCACACGCAAATACAGGTAATGTAATAGAAAAATCAGGCAAAAAAATTATTGAAGAAGGAATTTATGAAAGGTGAACTTTGAACAAATAATAAATATAAGAAATGGTGCTTAGTCACATAGATAATAAACTCAACCAAACCAAACTCATTTCCATTGAGTGGATTCTTACCAAGAGTGACCCATTGGACAGAGTAGATCTGTCCCAAAGGGTTTCCAAAGCTATAATCTGTAGTGAAGTATACTGCTTTATCTTTCTGCCTCAGAGCATCTGATGGATTTGAACCTCTGACCTTTTGGTTAGCAACCGAGAGCTTAACCTTCTGCACCACCAAGTCTCCTTACTTAAAACCACCAAACCCACTGCCATCACTGAATCACCTATGATTCTATAGTGGCCTATAGTACTGAATAGAACTGCTGCCATAGGATTTCCAAGGCTGTAAATCTTTACATAAGGAGGCTGCCACATATTTCTCCTGCAGAGTGGCTGGTAGGTTTAACTGCTGACTTTTCGGTTAGCAGCCCAGTGGTTTAACCACAGCATCAGCAAGGCACCTTCATAAATAGTAAGGGGAATGCAAACAAAAACTGAAGGATACATTATACATCCATCATGTTGCCAAAATTTTAATGTCTGACAATACTATTAACAATGTAGAGCAATAGGGATTGACACATTTTGCTAATGAAATGTAAATTGGAGTAATCCTGTTGGAAAAATATTTGATATAATTTGTTAAAGCTAAGAATATCCATACTCTATGATCCAACATTTCCAGGCATAAGAATATAATCTAGAACTTCTTTTGCACATTTACAACAGCACATCTGAAGAAGAAGCTTCAAAGAAGTAACATTTGTAACTACCACACTGGAAATATTTAAAGTGTTTGGTATATATCCATATGAACAAACAAACTTGAGCTAGACTAAACAACGTACTATATAGAGAAAAAAGAAAAATACAGGAATGTCTAAAATTTTTATTCTATTCTGTGTGGTTCAAAAACACACAAAATGGATCTACGGTTTACTTTATTGGAACATACACACATGGTAAACCTACACAAAGATAGAATTTTCACAGGATTAATAATGGTTATAAACCAAAAATAAGCCAGACCCACTGCCATCAAGTCGACTCTGATTCGTAGCAACCCCCATTGATTATAGAGGATAGAAAAATAGTTATAATAATTGAGAGGAATTTAGGAATATCTCTGGTGTTAATGTACCATTTCTCAATCACATGAGTGATTACATACATTTTAATTTTTAATTAACTATTAAACAGTGCACGTAAGTTTATAATTATTAAATAATCTGTGTGTTTCATGTGCTTAATCGTATATCTCATAATAAAAAAAATAAGAAACATAAAATATGGATGACATGAATTGGCAAAAAGTATGAAGATTTTAT
>NW_006921594.1:29658350-29659679 GCF_000298275.1 Orycteropus afer afer
TATCAAACAGTATATCTTTGCTATTCATAAGGTTTTTCCTGACCAATTATTTGAGAAGTGGATGGCCTCCTCCTTCTTCCTAGTCTGTCTCAGTCTGTAAACTGGGCTGATACCTGTGCACCATGTGCATCCCGCTGGGTTAGAAACACCAGTGGCTCAGCCTCAAAACTCACATCGACATGTCACCACAGTAGGACAAACCGAAAGACAAGTGTGTCTCCCTGTTGGAAACCTCTCGTACCACCCTTACCTGGGTCCCTGCGGCTGACTCCTCCTCTGTCCAGATTCCTGGACCTTTTAATCCCCTTTCTCCTGCTCTCCCGTTCTGCTGCTTTGGGTGTGCCTGAGTTCCTGTCCTCACCTGGATCCCTGCAGCTGTACTAGCACAAATGAATTACTCAATACTTAGTAAAAATGTAGGAATACATACATATATGCACACACATATGCATATACCTATATATAAACCAAAAACAAAACCAAAATTCATTCTATCGAGTCGATTCCAATTCAAAGCAACCCCATTAGGTTTCCAAGGCTGTAAATTTCCAAGGAAGAAGACTGCCTCATCTTTCTTCCACAGAGAAGCTTGTGGATTTAAACCACTAAATTTTGGTTAACATACAAATGCCTTAACCACCACAGAACCATACATACATATACATACTTATATGATTTCTATGTGTGTGTATAATTCCTAACTTCAAGACAACAAATACCATCAGTTTTAATTAGTGTTCAAGTTCTCTTAGGTCATTCAACAAGAAAATAAAAGGCATGAAAATAAAAGGCATTAGGAGTGGGACAAAACACCATCAATTTATAATTCACAAAAATATTATTTTCTACACAGAAAACATTAAAATTATACTACCAACTTATAATTAAAATTTTAGCACTATTTGTCTATTTAACAAATTTTTCAAAATAAGAAAAAGAATTGTGTCTTTAAACTACCAAAAAAAGTAATAAAATGTAATTTTATAAAAGATACTTTTATTACAAATATCTATCTCATCTTGTAAGAAATGTAATAAAATCTATACATGTTCTTTGTGGATTCATTGTGATTCATTTATCCATTGGGATAAATATTAGCTATTTAAAGTAAACAGGATGGACATTGTACTCATTCTTGTAAAGTGGTTTTTGTTAGAAACAGAGAATTAAATAGCAAGTTATCAATGTTATGGTTGGTGCAGTGTAGTAAATTACTTTGTGTGGCTTTTCTACCCATAAGTCTTTGTAAACTCCAAGGGGGATTTTCTATGAGCAAGTGAGAAGCTCCTGATTGCTGAAGGTGTCCACCTGGAATATTTCTGTTGGGAG
>NW_006921594.1:29660249-29678034 GCF_000298275.1 Orycteropus afer afer
CGTTTTTGCAGTTGGGAAAGCAGAGTTTGCTAAAGGTAGAGTGGTCTCAGTTTATGTCAGTACTCCTGACATAATACTTCCCTCCCCTTTTTCATTCTCAATTATGTCTTAGTTAGATGATAAATTATATGGTAACTATAACTGTAGGAATATAGGTGGAGCACTGATGCAAATTTGAAAGATTCAGGGGAAATATCCTGGAAAGAGTTCTCAAGCCTTTGTGGGAATTGAGTTATTATTACGATTCATCCAAGAGAAATTAGAATAAGGCTATATGGCATACAGAATCAACAATAAATATCAATAGTAAAAAGGGAAAATAGAAAGAAAAAATAATCTAAAAGCCAGAGAGAACAAGGACGTTGGATCTTTACCCAAGAGCCAGATCAGTGGAGGTTCTTGAAAGCATTTAAGAAGGAATATGCAGCTGTAGGACAGCAACATACGTTGATCAAGTTTGCACAGCTAGTGGGAGAGCAGAAATGTAATTGCCTATTGGTCTGACTTTAAAACCTGTGCTGGACTTCTGGAATAACTACACTTATAGACTGTGCAGAGGAAGAGAAGCAGGACCCAGAGAAGAAGCAATCGGAGAGAAAGAAAAGATCAGAAGACAATGACATGCTGAAGGAGAAAAAGCTTTCAGTGTTGAAATATTCAATAGCATCAAGTACCCCAAAGAAGTCACATAAACTAAGTGGGCATGTGATTATTATTTAGACCATTTAGGAATGAAAATAAAATCAAAAGTGTGTATGACTCATGTACTCTTATGTCCATTAGTGCCATCACATCTCACACCTGACATCTAAGCTACAAAGGCAAGAAAAAGCCTCTTGCTGTCTCTCATACTCCTATAACCAATTATTCTAAAATACTGTTCAATTATCTTCCAAACATTCCCTGAAATCTATTCATTTTTCCCTTTCCTTACTTCCATTGCCCTAAATTATGTTATTATCATCTCTCATTTAAACAATCACTTTACCTGCTTAGAAATCATTTGTGACAAGAGCATACATATCTATCATCATTTTACATCAAGTTGAGAAAGAACAGCCTTCTATAAAAGCCATTCTGGAATGAAAACCACAGATCTGATATTAAATACCAGACTAAACATATGTTATAAAAATAGTATAAAGACTTATAACAACCAAATTCTTAACACAGTAATAAAGCAAAGAACATGAAAACAATTCTTATTCAAGTTATTTAAAGTGAAATACTTGTTTTAATTTATCTATTGCTCTGTCTTCATAAACCACTGCCGTTGAGTCGGATCCAATTCCTAGCCACCCCTCTTTGGGTTTCCAAGTCAGTATCACTACGGAAGTAGATTGCCCAATCTTCCTTCTGAGGAGTGACTGGTGGGTTTGAACCACCAGCCTTCTGGTTAGCAGTCAAGTGCCTTAGGCACTACACCACCAGAGCTCCTTCTGTCTTCATACAACTCATATTAAAAAAAAAAAAAATTGAAGAACTGTGTAAAGAAGTTCTGTTTTCTTAAGAAAATTATGTCTTAATTCTACACTGCATAGCATGAAATTAAAGCAGAAGTGATATTACAAAGTAGTTATAAAAATAGACCATCAGAGTTCCGGGAAGATGGTGGAATAGGGAGAAAGACTGCACAGACCCTCTTCAACAAAGAAAAGGGGAACAAATTAACACAGATACAGAAGATAATCCTGGGCGTGGAATAAGAATAAGCTTTGAAGGGAAGGATATAGAAGTGGACTAAACTCCAACTAGCAGAAAAATTTGCATGAAAACACCAAAAAAGGAGACACACGGAGTTGCAGTCTGGCAGTGATCCTGATGGCACAGACAGCTTGGATATTGCCGAGTGTTCATAGGACCTAAGAATAAAACTAGAAGTCAGCACTGCTAGCCAGGAACTCCACGGAGGATTGCTCTGGTGGCTGGGGAATACAAAGGGAAGCAGCAAAGAGGAAGGCGGGCTGAGCTGTGAACTTTTGCCTGTCTGGAGAATGCAGCCATTTTGAATGTTTACAGGCAGTTTGACCATTCTGGATATTTAGAGCCACAGCATTCTCCCAGATTCCAGGGACTTAAGAACAGGCTCCACTTGCCGGGAACCCCAAGGACATTCCAGACATGGACAACTGGAAAGGTGTGCATTTCCCTTGTTACTCTTACGTCCCACACCCTGTTGGTGAGTGGAGGTGTGGCCATCCCTCACATCCACCTACCTTCTAGGCCAGCAGGAATTCCATCCCAGTCTGTACAGAGCCTGGGTGTCCTGCCCACCTTGCCCCGATTTTTTTTCTTTTGTTTACTTTGTTTATTTTTGTCTGTTTTAAAACTACTACTATTATTATTACTTTTCTCTTTTATATTATTATTCTTTATTCTTCCCTTCCCAAGTTCTACTTTTCAGCTTTTTTTCTTTTCCCTGTTCCTGGGTGCAATTTTTATTTTCTTTCTAATGGTTAACCTCACAACTTGTTTTTCTTTTTGTGTTTATCCCATTTTTTTCTTCATTATTTTCCTACTCTACCATTTTTCTCTTATTGCACTCTCCCCAGATATTGCAGTTTTTGTTTTTATATTATTTATTTATTTATTTGGTTACTATTCCTGTGTGATTACACAGTGTGTTTTTTGTTCATTTGCTTTTACTTTTTTGATGCAATCCCAATCCAAATCCCATCAACAATTTTTAAGGATTTGGAAAAACAATCACTAGCTTTATATGGAAAGGAAAGAGATCTCGGATAAGCAAAGCACTATTGAAGAAGAACAAAGTAGGAGGTCCCACACTGCCAGATCTCAAAACCCACTCTATAGCCACAGTAGTCAAAACTGCCTGGTATTGGTACAAAGACAGACACATAGACCAATGGAATAGAATTGAGAACCTAGAAATAGATCTATCCACCAGTGGTTGGCTGATCTTTGACAAAAGTCTTAAATCCATTAAATGGGCAAGAGAATGTTTGTTTAATAAATGGTGCTGGCAAAACTGGATATCTGTTTGCAGAAAAATGAAACAAGATCTATACCTCACACCATACACAAAAACTAACTCCAGATGGATCAAAGATTTAGAAGTGAAACTTAAAACTATAGAGTTCCTCAAGGGAAAAACTAGGGGAAAATTTAGGGGCCCTAATATATGGCATAAATAGATTATCAAACATAACTCAAAATTCACAAACAACAGAAGAGAAACCAGATGATTGGGACCTTCTAAAAATTAATTTTTTTGTGCTTCCAAAGACATCTCCAAAAGAGTCCAAAGAGGACTTACAGATAGGAAAAAAAAAAAAATATTTGGCAATGACATATCTGACAAGGGACTTATATCTAGAATTTATAAAAAACTTCAACACCTCAATAACAAAAAGATAAATAATCCAATTTAAAAGTGGGCAGAAGACATGAATAGACACTTCACCAAGGAGGATATTCAGGTGGCCAACAAACATATGAAGAAATGCTCACGATCATTAGCTATTAGAGAGATGCAAATCAAAACAACAATGACATACCATCTTGCCCCAGTATTAGTAGCAAAGTTCAACAAGATAGAAAATAACAAATGTTGGTGAGGATGTGGAGACATTGGAACTCTCATACACTGCTGATGGGACTGTAAAATGGTATAACCACTGTGGAAAGCAGTATGGCGATTCCTTAAAAAGTTGGAAACAGAAATACCATTTGATCCTGGCATTCTTTACTAGGTTTATAACCTAAAGAAGTGAGAGCCATGACAAGAACAGACATATGCACACTCATGTTCATCACAGCACTATTTACAAAAGCCAAAAGTTGGAAACAACCTAGATGTCCATCAATTGAGGAATGGATAACCAAACTATGGTACATACACACAATGGAATACTATGTAACCTTAAAGAATAACATAGAATCTGCAAAACACCAACAGGGATGAACTTGGAGGACAATATGCTGAGTGAAATAAGTCAATCACAGAAGGACAAATACTGCATTAGTCACTTATTGTAAAAGTCAAGGAAAGGTTTATATACAGAAGGAAATTTTCTTTGTTTGTTATCAGGGGTAGAAGGGGAGGGGAAGGAGCACTGTTAGATAGGTAGAGATAAGTATTGATTTGGGTGAAGAGAAGGGAAATGTACCAAATGTGTGATCAACATGGTGGCATTGAGGAAGAGGAAGACATAGAGAGGTGCATGGGAGGTGCAGACAACAAACATGAACCCTCTTGCACATACAGTACTGCATTATCAGTGAAGGCAAACAAGGGTATATGGGTGTATATATGGGTGGACAGGCTGAACTATTAGGTATGTCTATGCAGGGAGGAGTGTACCCAAGACCATGTATAGCATTGACAGACAATGGTTCTACAAGTGTATTTGTATGTTCTGTAAGAATTCTCAGTTTTATAATAGAGCTGCCAAGGGACAAGTTTGTAGTCACTTCTTGTTCACAGCCAGCTACCCAGAGGGAGCAAGAAGTTGAACCTGTGAGCTTGGGACAATAGTCTCAGGGGACATCAAGCTCAATTGGCATAATATATACAAAAAACATTGTTCCATCTCCTACTTTGGTAAGTAGTGACTGGGATCTTAAAAGCATGCAAGCAGCCAGCTAAATGCAACAATGGGTCTCTCCTTGTCCAGAGCAAAGAAGAATGAAGAAAATTAAAGATTCATGAAAACAATTTGTCCTAGTGATGGGTACACCATGTGTTCCACAGCATATACAACTATGAGATCAGAAGAACTAGATGGTTCCCAGCTACCACTGTCAACCACTTGGAGGGGCATCTATGTAGGAGAACCTGGATAGAGAGGGAGAACTATGTGGAACAAAAATAAAAATCATTTAGAAAAAAAAAGGGGGGGATCAGGTTTGCTGGTCTGATAGAGCCTGCTGGAACTACTGAGACTATGGTCCCAGCTGCCCTTCAGGTCTGGAATTGAACCCACACCTATGGCTTCCAGGCAAGCAAAACACAGGCATAGAGTTGAACATTTACATGAGGTAGATACACTCAATGGAGAGAACAATCATGGGAGAAGGAAAGACTGTTTATGCATACAGAGACAGCTCAGGGGGCAGTAGTACATGGTAGGATGAACACAGGGAAGAGGTAACTATCAGGAGGAAGTGGGAGGGGAGCTGTTGCATTGAGGTAAATTGTTATCAATGTCATGAGACAAAAGTATGTGAGGATTGCTGTATGAAAGTGAATTTGCTTTGTAAATTTTCACCCAAATCACAATTTAAAAAAATTAAATTAAATTAAAAAAAAAGAATAGACCATCAACTCTGCCATTACTAGATCTGCAACTTGGACCATTTATTTAACCACATTTGGCCTTACTTTCTTTTTGTTCAAGCTGTAGTTATAGTTTTGCCTGCCTCGTATAATAGCTTCAAAGCTTAATCAGATGCTTCCAAAAAAACCTAACCCATTGTTATTGTGCTGTTTGCAACTCACAGCAACACATAGGACAGAGTAGAACTGCCTCATAGGGTTTCCAAAGCTGTAAGTTTTTATGGAAATAGACTGCCATATCTTTTTCCTGTGGAGTCACTGGTGGGTTCGAACCATTGACCTTTTGATTTGCAGTGGAAAATTTAATCCCAGTGTCACAAGGGCACCTTAAAAAATGCCTAGCACTTAATAATTGCCTAATAAGTATTCATCTTTATTATAATAATCCATATACTTTGTTTTTTTATAAGAATTCAAATATATCATGAATCATTTTAGTTTTTGTCATCTTTTCACCTTGAATGTCCATACATTAAAAATAAATAAATAAAGTCTGTGATGAATATGGTTAGCAGTATGCATTTATCCCAACTCATAGCAATCCCTGGTGCAACTGCCTTTTCCTGTGCAAGCCTCACAATCATTGCTATTTTTGAACCCATTGTTGCAGCCACTGTATCGATCCATTTTATTGAGGGTCTTCCCTATTTCTGCTATATTACCAGTCAGGTATGATGTCTCTCCTGATACCAAGAACCAAAATACAAGAGAGATCTCTCTCTATCCTTGCTTAAGTAAAGTTCTTGCTCTGGTGGTATAGTGGCTAAGGCATTTGGCTGCTAATCACAAAGTCAGTGGTTCAAACTCAACAGCTCCTCTGTGAGAATAAGATGAGGCAATCTATTTACATTAAAAATTTACAGCCTTGGAAAACCAACCAGACAGAATTAACTCAATGGCAGTGGGTTTGTGGTTAGATAGAAAGATAGATAGACAGACAAACAGGTAGATAGCCAGCCATAAAAGAGAAGACACTATTGGTAATGTTTCACATAAAAACTCCCTATACTTTCATCTTCTCATTTATATTTCCTTCTTTTATGCTCTTTTTTTCCTTCTTCTAGGCTGTATTTGTATATTCCTTTCTTGAAACCATGAAACTCAGTAGATAGCCATTATATCAACATACTTCCTTCTTATATTGACCACCACAATTCACTTGCTAAACCAAGAAGTTAATTTTAAATATTGTTAATACTTCATTTTTCACAAATGCCTAAATTCTTAAATCTTTTTTTTTATTTGTTCTCTAAAATTCCTATACTAGTTTGCATATTCCCTTTCCTTTTTTAAGTCAATATTAAATCCAGTCTGTAATTTACAATTGCTTAATGCTTTGAATCACTTAATGCAAAACATGGATTTTTCTTTATAGCCTTTAGAGTTTTATTTCTCCCATTCCTCAGCTTTTGCCCACAGTTCTTTCTGAGGAGAAACACTTTACTATTGCTTGATTGCCAAGGATCCATCTTCTCCTTTAAAATCACTTCAACAGGCTCCTCCATATCCTGTGATGGTTTTATGAACCTATTTTCCACGCAACTCTTTAAAAGAAAATCTGGTGTTGAACTAGTTTTTCCATATTACCAAGCAGTATTGAATTTGCTGTAGCCCAACTTGTTGTTAGATGCAGTGCCACGTTTTCATGTTGTACAAATAAATGGATCCTGGTATTGTCAATGCTAGGGGCAAAACGCACCATTCCATGTGTCCAATAGACTCAGCTAATTGCTAATTTGTTCATCTCTGGCAACAAACCCCTGTGCAAAGACTGAAGGGTGAGCATCCATAGAAACCATATATTTGCAGAAAGGTGTCTTAAAGGGAATTTAAAAATTAGACTGAGAATTAAAACTGCATTTTGTTGACAAAAATAGCCTTAATTTAAAAATTGTCCATACACAACGTTTGCCTGAGCAGTAAAATAAAATAAAAGCTTCCTAAGCATCTTTTCATTTAGCTAATGTGAACTCTTCACAGTCTGTAAGGGGACGGAGTGAATGCGTGCTGGTGTGCACTGAATCCCCGGGAAGCATCATCACAAACCAATAGACGAGTATTATTACTCTCTTATTCTTTGAAGTGCAACTAACTGTGGTTACGAAGTGCTATAAACATGTGAAATCCTTCCCCACTGTGGTTGGCTAATGGAAATTCACTTCACAAGAAAGGAAGGAGAAATTACTTTGCTTTTCCTTTGCTACGGTAGGTCAAAGAAAATGAAAGATTTTGAAAAATGAAAGACTCGTTTAAACTATATATTTATTTTGTGGTTCAAAAGTAGACTTTACAGATGGTTTATCTATAATTATATGTAGCCGCCTTTCTTATTATAGTGAAGAAAAATCAGTGATGCCCAGACATTGAAATACAAGAATTAAAAAAAAAAAAAAAAAATACTGCAAGTTAAATACTTTGAAATGTTTTGATTTTTTTTTTCCTACTTAGGTATTCTAAGGACAAGCTCCTAAACTTTATTATTTTGTTAGCTGTGTTTCCAGATTATTTTATCTCCCAAAAGAGAAAAGGGAAGGTATGAGGTTCCTTATTTCATAGGGTGACTTTAAGTTTAAGTCTTTGTTAAATCTGAATTTTGTTTCCTATAACGTGACATTTTTTGAACTCTTGGTTGAAGTTACCCATTTCCTCACTTGTCCCGAGTTGAGGGTGCTTTTCTAACCTTCGTGGTGCAGAACGACAAAGTTCACGCTAACGTGAATGGGTCTCTGACAGGCCTAGGCACACAGGAGAATTCTTCACACTTTCAGCCCGTGCACTTCTTTGCTATATTTCTACTAGGTTTGCTTTGATGGGTCAAGAAAGAGAATTGCTGAGTCTGGCTCAACAGTCTAGAAGGGTAATTTATTTTTATTGAGAGGGGAAAATGTAAATACCTTTTGGAGCAATTGGAAACCTAAGTTAACGTTGCATTTCTTGGCTCTAATAAATAGATCTTTATTCTAACATGCACTCTCTGTACTTGTATTTTTCTTTGACACAGTAAGAGAACAACACTTCAGGGGAAATTTCAAAGTAAATTGTTTCCAGCAATATAATGGCAAAAGGAAGAGCACTGTATTTCTTTGCCACCATATTGATTAATGGTCTATTTCCTAGCTGCTTCGTATTACTTCCTGTGTTGGTCAAGGAGAGTGAGCTCCTCTGTGGATATTTATCCCAGCATGTCCTCCTTCTCTCTGGTTATCTCTGTTTTCCCTAAACTTACTGACGTAGGAGGCCCTGAATAGTCACCAAACCAGACCAAATCAAACATTGTAGACAGATCAGTCAAGGAGAAGACGACATTCGGAGTAAGACGAGGAGAGCAAAGGTTTTTCTCTGTACCCCTAGTCAGTTGGTCTAAAACAGGCTTCTCCACAATCCTGGTATCTGCTCCCCTCATCTGTGTTGTTTCTTCCTCCGTGAAGACATATTGCAGCCTGATCCTCCATCTCTCTACACACACATTCTTTCCCCTCTTAAAAAGCTTTCAAACAATGGAAGTTTTGTTAAGAATTTGAAAGATTCAGAATACAACTAAAAAAATATGTAAAAATTAGTATGTTATTCTTCTTATGACTATTTTATGCTATATATAAATACATCGTAAATTGAAATATTTGTTGGGTCAACTTTTATGCTATGTCACTGTTTGAAGAAAATTATTTTCCTGCCTAACTGTGCTTACATATCCATGAGGCAAAGATTTATATGTTACAAAAACACATTTCTTCTGTATTAACTTGATATCCTGCAAAGCTGTTTATTTATTATAAAATAGCACTTAGTACCATCTCATTGAATAGCTTGCTTAGCTCAGCATTTTGTCGGATAATGACCACCGTAAGGCATTGTGATGCTGTTGCTGTTAGGTACCATTGAATCAATTTTGACTCATAATGGCCCATGTGACACAGTAGAATGGCCCCCTAAGGTTTTCTAGGTTGCAATCATGACAGGAGCAGATCTCCAGACCTTTCTCTCAAGGAACCACTGGGTTGTTTGAACTGCCTTTTGGTTAGCAGCCAAGTGCTAATCGCTGTGCCACCAGGGTTCCTATTTATTTATTTTTTTATCACGAATAATGGCATAACTGTGAAGGAAGAGCTGCTGGCATACCAGTTATAGCCCAGTAGTTGAAAACTGCTCCTGTCATAGTGCTTAAAATTTTGGCCTGTTGTTTTTGCTCCAGTCCAAATTTTCTGACGTAGCCAGGGAAATCTGGCATATTCCCCCATTGCTGTGACCAATGGGTAGGAAAAGACAAAACTTGCCTAAAATATCTGAGATATTATTAACTTTCAGACACGGTGCCAAGTGCTTTATGTATATTGTATCATTTCATTCTCACAACCATGTGTTGGGATTATTTTGAAGAGCCTGAGGCTTAGAGAAATGAAGTAACTTTCCAAAGGTCTCAGCCAGTTAGTGGGGGGCCTGGATTGAGAGGCTGGCTGTTTGACTGCTTTGCCTGGAGTACTCCGCCCTTGGGTTGAGTATGTATTTGGCCAGTCATCTCCGTAACTTTCTCTGACAACAGTATTTGGTTCCTGACACCATTTATTGAGTCCTTTGCTCAGAGACAGATTGTTTGGGAAAGATTTCACCTCTTTTTCCAAGAAAGAAACGTCAGATGAGCAATAAATCTGTGAACTAGAAGAGCAGCCCACTTCAGTATTGTGTTTTATCCTCTTTGTTTAATTCGATAAACTTTAATAAAACATTTCTCATTACATACATTTCTTATTTTAAGAAATCATATGATTACTTTCCTTTTTTGTTAACCTAAGCAACAGGACGTTGGCTTACCTGTTTAGAAGGAAGGAAATAGTTTAGCTATCTGGCCTAGGACATGATCCTTTGCCAGAGGAAGAAAGAAACAGCATAGTTGGACCTAAATACTAAATCAGGGCCAAGAACTGGATTTTTCCTTATTTAGAAAACAAGGACTTGGTACAGAAAGTAGAGTTTGCAATCTCAATTTCCAGAACAGATGCCTCATGGGCTAATTTTGTGTATCAACTTTCCATTCACAAGCTTAGACAGATAATATATATCATATACGTGTATGTGTGTGTGTGTGTGTATGCAAGTGCTGACTTGTGCATTTGTGAGAATTTGTTGCTTATTGGAGATGCCCTTTCCCTCTGTGATAGGAATTTTATAATCACTAAACCAAAGCAATCTCACTGCCATTGAGTCATATCTGACTCACAGTGACCCTGCCTTGAGTTTCCAAGGTGGTATTTCAAGGGAGGTAGATTGCCCAGAAGTGGCTGGTGGGTTTGAACCACCAGGCTTCTGGTTAGCAGTCAAATGCCTTAGGCACTACCACCAGAGCTTCTTTTAATAATCACTGTCACCACTTTTTATCTAATTCTCCAGGCAAGAACTTCAATCTTGTCACACATTCCATATCATTTGCTTTCCCCAAACTCTAATGATTCTACCTCTTTCTCTTACACCAGAACTTCACAACTCAAACTTTAGTCTTCATAAGAACCGCCTGCTGATCTTGTAAAAATGGAGATTCTATTTCAGTAGATCTAGGGTAAGGAGTTCTGGTGGCATATGGATAAGACATTTGGCTGACAATCAAAAGGTTGGTAGTTCAAGCCCACCAGCTACTCCTTGTGAGAAAGATGAGGCAAACTACTTCCCTAAAGATTTATAGACTTGGAAATCAGTGGGAGTTGCTATGACTCAGAATTGACTTGATTGCAGTGGGTCTATGGTAAGGCCTGAGAATCATAATTTCCCTGGTGATGCTTATGCTGCTGGTGCATAGGCCAAACAATGAGTAGAAAAGCTTTAGACCAGTAGTTTTCAAAATGTGGTCCTGGTCAAGGAGCATCAGTATCACCTGGGAACTTGCTGGAAATGCATATTCTCAGGCCCTTTCTCAGCAGAAATTCTGAATCTAATATTCACTAATCTTTGGGGAGCTACTGCTTTAGACCACTTCCTTTCTGTGCATCCCTTTAGCCACTGTCTTAGCTGAGGTGCACATCAAATCTCTCTCACACTAGTCAAAGAGCCCGCTAACGATTCTTCCTCCCTCAAATCTCATTCTGCTACAGGTCTTCCTCCAAGCTGTTGCTATATAGATTTTTAAAATAAAAACTAAAAGATATTTTTCTCCTTAATTCTCTCTAATATTCCACTTCCTTGCAATATCAAGTCTAGACTATACACTAGCATAGACATTTCTTCCTAGATCTCTGCACACCAACTATACTGAATTACATTTACTTCCCCAGAGCAAGGTATCTTTGCACATACCTATTACTTGGTTTGGAATTCTGCTGGAACACATACCCACAAATCTATACTATTTTAAAGCAAATTTCTATTTATTCTACAAAGATATCATGTAAATTGAGATATACAGCAATTTTCTTTTATGAAAGAAATGTATGTGTGACTTGGTGAGTTAAACCAAGTCTTTCAGTGACATTCATGTTATTACACTTTGCTTTAATTGCTAAGGAGCTCTGGTGGAGTAGTGGATAAGGCATTTAGTTACTAAGCAGAAGGTCAGCAGTTCAAACCTGCCAGTTGCTCGACAGAAAAAAGATGGGGCAATGTACTTCCATAAAGATTTTGCCACCTCAGAAACCCAATGAACATTGCTATGAGTCAGAATTGACTCGATGGCAGTGAGTTTGGTTTGGTTTTTAATTGTTTTACTTTGAATAGTAAAAAAATTTTGTAAAAGTCATAGGTAGCTCTATCAATTCTAGTTTTGTATGCTTAAAGAAATGATTTGGTGGTAAACACTAAACAAACTTTAAACGGGAGCATTGAAAAATTGTGACTATAAATCTATAGACCAATAAAGAAAATTCTAATTATATGGAAACAGGAGATGATGACATGAGAAAAAAACACAGACAGAGTATCATACATGGAGGAAATAAATTGCTGTATTTCACACAATTTAATATTTTGACACATCTAGAAAAGAAGATGATGATTCAGGGAAATCAGTGCTCTTGTTTTTCCTGTTGTTCTCCTTTACTAAGAAAGAGGCCTGAGGTAAAATGCAATAGTAATTCTGAAGAGATTCTGGATTAGGCTTTGCCTCCATTCAGGAAAACGTAAGTAATGATAGTGCATGTTACTCCCTTAGGGCAGTAACTTAGACCTCAGCTTCCCATTTGGACTGGTTGAATAATCTCCCTCAGCCTCTAGCTTATTTTTTATTTTTTAATGGTCGAATGAAGAGGGGAAAATGTGGGTCAAACTATAGACTTTGGAAATTATTAAGTATCTGTAGCTGTCTTACTTCTACGCCAAGAATTTTTTTTCCTTTTAATAGGAAGGGCAATAAACAGAGCTGGTGTGCTTTTTCCCAACCAAGTTCCACTATTTGGCATTTTGGTGTAAGGAAAAAAAAGTTCAAAAATGTTTTTCACACCCTCTTATTTGTTTCCAAAAATCTGGGTTTTAGGTTATGTAGATGGATTCACTTACAAAGTTTCTTCCAGAGGTACTCAATGTGATATTTTCCTATTGAAAATTGAACCTGTAGGTGTGGTTACAGTCAGTGTTGTTTACAGAGCGATTTTGAGGTCTTGCCTGATGAATAGCTCATCATCATTTGAATTTAGAGCTATCTTGCTGTGTTTCAAATATTTTTCCTTCATTTAGAGGTTTTTACTTTTGCTTTGCTTTTATTTGTTTTAAGGATATAACTAAATAATATAAAATTCAAATTTAATCAATAAAGATGGGTAAGAAATTAGAAGATAAAACTCTTATTGAAATAAAACAGATTATGTAATGTTACAAAATATTGCATCAAGATTTACATAATGTTTTGCTAAAAGTTGTTGGGAGCGGTAGTCATGGCAATTAACTTCCTGATTAACTGGATAAAAAGTCTAACATAGAGGTATACCTCTTTTTATTGTGCTTCATGTATATTGTATTTTTTTATAAATGGAAGTTTTGTGGCAATCCTGTGTAGAATAAGTCTATTGGCACCAACAGCACGTACTTATTTCATGTCTCTGTGTCACATTTTGGTAATTCTCATAATATTTCAAACTTTTTCATAGTGCTATTACACACTTAATAGACTACAATATAATGTAAACTTAACTTCTACATGCAGTGGGAAACCAAAAATTTTGGTTGACTCATTTTATTGTGAAATTCACTTTATTGCAGTGGTCTGGAACTAAATTCGCAGTATCTTTGAGGTATGCGTGTACATATTATAGTTGGAGATTAAGAGCAATGCATCATTTGCCTGTATGATTTCTTTCTTTGCCTGTTTTATTTTATTTTATTTTCTGCAACCCTAAGGAATTGACTTAAGAAGGTAGGGTTCTTCTTAAGCCCTATGAGTTCACACACTTGAGAATCATAGTTTTCAGCAGAAAAGCCTATGTAAACAACTAATTCTGTTTCTGGTTTGTGACGTTATATAGTCAATTACCATTTCTGGGCTTCTGTATGCTCATTGTAGTGGGGAGTAGATTATCACTGAAAATTTTTCCATCCCTGAAGTATATTTATTTGGTAAGTAATTAAGAAATTAATGCCTTTTTTACAGTAGGAGTTTGCCCCATGGTTTAGTCTTCACCTACCATATATTTCTTTAGTGTCTGACACATAAGGGCATAATTAATATTGGCAGTCCACATATAGAAAGTCTCTTAGTTTCCTTGAGTAAACATATTAAATTAAAAATGTGCATTGCTTTCAATTGGCAATATTTATGCTGGTTTCACTCAGATTTATCAGCAAGACCATGTTCTTGTATTTCTCACTATGGCTATTTTTAACAGTTAGGGGCAATAAACATCTATCCAAAATGTGTCAAAAATTCCACATAGAGATTCATAAAATTTAACAAGCCAAAAAACCTAAGAAAAAAAGGTAAAAGTATATGTCTTTTCAATCATTTTTTGCTAGATTTCATTCTCCCTTTTCATATTGCATAGTGTGGAATCACCTTCAATTTCACCTTTTGGTCCTGGTTACTGAGCTCTGATTGGTAACCAACATTTATCTGGATTGGCCGGAAGGACTCCACCCAGTCTGACCTTTCCACAGATTGGTTGGAGAGCCCCATCGAGTAGTTAGCCTTTAGCCAGACTGTCTGGGGTGGGGGACTTGCCTGACCATTAAACAGATTGGCTAAGGAGCCTCACCTAGTAACTGGCCTTTTCCTGGATTAGTTTAAAAGGTCCCACCCAATAGCTGGTATTTACCCAGATTTGTTAGGGAGCCCACCTTGTAATTAACAAGCAGAACATGGACTGGCTTACAAAAACCCTGGAACATGAGAGCAGAGTATCCTGTAGCCTCATAAGGGTTGGTGTCACCCAGTGAAGTAACACATAGTGTTGCCCACTTCATTGACTCCTGCCATATAAGATGGTCCAGAATCCTTAGTTATGTTTATATGGAATTTTGGTAATGGGATAATATGTGATGAATATATTTGTAAATTGCTTAAATGTAATATTTCTTACATTATAGGAATCCTAACAACAAAATTGTTCTTATAAATTCATTCTATACTGAATTACAACATTGTTAGTTACAACATTATTAGGAACTGAGCAGAAATCTTTTTTTTCTCCTTCTTTTCTTTTAATTACTACTTCATTCTCAAAGTTTATTGATATAAGTTCACAAATACTAATTACCACAATATTTTAGCTAAAATATCAGAAAATGACAAAATAGTGACTTTTAAAACACTAGAAGCAAAG
This sequence comes from Orycteropus afer afer, assembly GCF_000298275.1. Lineage (NCBI taxonomy): Eukaryota > Metazoa > Chordata > Mammalia > Tubulidentata > Orycteropodidae > Orycteropus > Orycteropus afer. Next base: position 29,675,280 of record NW_006921594.1, read on the forward strand.
AAACAACATGTACTTGTAATACAGGCAGATGAAATTACGTGATTGGAGGCATTGGTGTAATTGGGTAATAATGACAGCTCTGATCAGAGCACATTAGAAGGTTCAAAAAGTAAATTAGCAGAGAGTTATAGCCTTGTAGGTATACTGATACATGTAAGTTTGGATTATGAAAAATGTTTTTGTTATTATAACAAACTACAGGGATATTTTTATGAAAAATAATATTTCTGCTGAAATGTTGTTTTGTTTTTGTTAGGTGCTGTCGAGTCATCTCCAACTCATAGTGACCCTGTGTACAACAGAACAAAACACTGCTTGGTCTTTTGCCAGCCTCACAATTCTTGCTATAACAGAGCCCATTGTTGTAGCCACTATGTCAATCCATCTTGTTGAGGGTCTTCCCCTTTTTTGTTGACCCACTTTCCCAAGCATGATATCCTTCTCCAGGGAATGGTCCCTTCTAACAACATGACCAAAGTAGGTGAGACGAAGTCTGACTATTCTTGCTTCCAAGGAACATTCAGGCTGCACTTCCTCCAGGACAGATTTGTTAGTTCTTCTGGCAGTCCATGGTATTTTAGTATTCTTCGCCAACATCACAATTGAAAAGCATCAACTCTTCTTCAGTCTTGCTTATTCATTGTCCAGCTCTTACATGGATATGAGGTGATTGAAAATACCATGGCTTGATTTAGGCACATCTTAGTCTTCAAAGAGATATGTTTGCTCTTCAGCACCTGAAAGAGGTCCTTTGCAGCAGATTTGGCCAATGAAATATATTGTCTGATGTCTTGACTGCTGTTTCCATTGACATTGATTGTAGAACCAAGCAATGAGAAGTCTTTGACAACTTCAGTCTTTTCTCCATTTATCAAGATGCTACTTATTGGTCCAGTTGTGAGGATTTTTGTTTTCTTTATATTGAGATGTAATCCATACGGCAGGTTGTAGTCTTCAATCATCAGTAAGTGCTTCAGGTCATCCTCATTTTCAGCAAGCAAAATGTGTCCTCTGTATATCGCAGGTTGTTAATGAGTCTTTCCTCTAATCTTGATCCCACGTTTGTCCCCATATATTCCAATTTCTTACATTATTTGCTCAGCATGCAGATTGAATAAGTATGGTGAATAGATACAACCCTGAAGCACTCCCTTCCTGATTTTAAACCATCCAGTGTCCCCTTGTTCTGTTCAAATGACAGCCTCCTGGTCTGTGTACAGGTTCCTCATGAATACAATTAAGTGTTCTGGAATTCCCATTCTTCTCAATGTTATCCATAATTTGTTATGATCCACACAATTGAATGATTTTGCATAGTCAATAAAACACAAGTAAATTTCTTTCTGGTATTTTCTTTGAGCCAAGATCCAATCCAAGATATCCCTCGTTCCACATCCTCTTCTGAATCCAGCTTGCATTTCTGGAAGTTCTCTGTCAATATACTGCTGCAATCGTTTTTGAATTATCTTCACTAAGATTTTACTTGCATGTGATATTAATGATATTATTTGATGATTTCCACATTCTGTGGTATTACCTTTCTTTGGAATGGGTACAGATCTCTTCCAATTTGTTGGGCAGGTAACTGTATTCCAAATCTCTTGGCAATAATATACTGCTGAAATACTAACACAAAAAATTACATAGACAGTCATTCTGGCTTCACTCCCTCTGACAGTTTCACCTGGTGCACCTCGCACACCCCCTTAGTGTTGCCCCTGGAGCAGTCTTCATTGAGAAAAGAGTTGAGAAGAGAGCTATCTGAGAGTTATCATGAGGAAGACCTGTTCAGCTAGGGAGCTTATCTGAAACTGTCTGGTTCACAAAGGGTGAGAGCCTCTCTACTCTTCAAACTTACCTGTTTACCATGAGTTGTATCATGAGCTTCCTGAAGTTTACCCTGAATTGTAACCTGAATTATATTCTGTTACTTGAGCATTGTTAGCCTAATAAACCACATAACTGTAAATATAGTCTATGAGTTCTTGGTGACCATTGCAGTGGATTATCAAACTAAACAGAGGAACAGAAAGCAAATGACATGGCAAAGTGGAGGAGCATTTGCCTTCCTCCTCATAAGAACCAGTCTTATGATGATTGTAGTTTATGATTTTGTCCTTACACAAATTCATTTTAAATTTTTGAGCACAAAGGTTAATTTTTCTCATATAGCTTTGTATTAAATGTTGTTAGGAGGCAGAGTGATGCATAGTATGAACTTTAGAGGATCATTAAGACACCTGAAGTTGTATGTGAATTGTAGACTCATTGTCCACATTATTTAATATATAGTCAATTAATAGCTATACTATTTACTGGAAAACATATCTAAATAGCTCATTTGTCCTTCCTCTCTTCTTCCAGTTATGCTACTTTCACAGATAAAAAGTAAAGGTGAATAAAAAGTAGATATGTCGACTAGAGCTATTAGATGGCAGACTAGGCAGAAGGACTGCACAGACCCTCTTCAACAAAGAAAAAGGAAACCAATTAACAGACACAGAAAATAATCTTGGACCCTGAGCCTTGAAGGGAAAGATACAAAAGTGAACTAAACCCCAACTAGCAGAAGAATTTGCATGAAAATACCAAAAATGGAGACACATGGAGCTGCGGTCTGGCAGCGACAGATGGCTTGGAGATTACCGAGTGGTGGTAGGACCTAAGAATTAACCTAAAAATCACCCTGCTAGCCAGGAACTGCATGGAGGACTGTGCACAGTGGCTGGGGAACAAACGGAGAAGGTGAAGAGAA
>NW_006921594.1:29681854-29694515 GCF_000298275.1 Orycteropus afer afer
AATGACATGTGACAAAGTATATGTGAACTGCTGTATGGAAAGTGAATTTGCTCTGTAAATCTTCACCCAAATCACAATAAATAATAAAAAAAAAAGAGCAGCCACTCATGTGATTGTATGATTATACATGGACACACACACACACACACACACACACAAAACAGAAATGTCTTTGTAAGCAGAAAATTCCAGATTTATTTAGTTACCTATAACTGTTACCCAAGGAGCTCTGGGGAGATAGTGGGTAAGGCATTTGGTTGCTAACCAGAAGGTCAGGGATTTGCACCCCTCACCTGCTCCATGGGAGGAAGATGAGGCAATCTGCTTTCATGAAGATTTACTGACTTGGAAATCTAATGGCTATGAATCAGAATTGACTTACTGGCAGTGGGTTTGGTTTGGTTTTTGGTTATCCAAGAATTAATGAATTAGAATTTCATAGATGGTTCTAGAAATCATTGGCCCATATGAAAGGTATGTCGGAAGTGGACATGGGCATAAAAGTGGCTTTGGGGCAAGGTTGCTGCATAAAACACAGACAACACTGCATCACATTTTGCCCCCTCGGGCTATAGGTAATTGAAAAGAAAGAAAAAAGACCAGAAGTAGTATATGTTTGGCAGGACATTAAGCTAATCTTGTGGAGAAAATATGGACAAGGATCAAGAGAACTGAGGTCTAGGGTGAGATAATCATAAACTTGTTTCTTTAGCCTAATACTGCAGTTTGTTCCTAGTTTCCGTCTTTATAAACATAGGGATAAAAAAAAGCTTTCTTTCTACCTCATGAAAGTATAATGTTTTTGGTTACTTTGTGCTGCTCTAACAGAAAATACCACAAATGGGATGGCTTTAACAAACAGGAGTTTATTCTTCTACAGTTTGGGAGTTAGAAGTCCAAGTTCAAAGTGCCAAATTCTAGGGGCTGGGTGAAAGCCCCTCAACCTTGGGCTTCCACTCTGCCTCTTGCTCCCTGCTCGCTGGAGCTAGAGGTGTCTCTTTACTCAGGCTGCTGAAGCTAACAAGCCCAGGTCGACAAATAAAATGGCACAGTCATGATATTGCTGAACCACACGGCAGGCCATTGATTCAAGTCCATTAAGAGTCTCAAGATCAGCAGACAACATGACAAGCTGCTGAATGACAGCTCAGTTACATGCAGGATTCAAATGTGCCAAAAGCTGCAGATCATTCTCAAAGCTTCTCCTTATATATGGGAACAGACTAGATCCCTAAAGCAGCTACTCAGCTGCTCATGGCAGATCGCACCATGGAATTGATTGCCTGTCTCATCATGAGGAATAACAACAACCAGCTGCCCAGCCACTCAAAACCAGGCCCAGCTAAGTTGACATATAACCTTAACTGCCACATGTAGGCTCAAAATAGATAGTGTCCTTAAAAATACTTTTTAAATGTATCAGAAAGTTGTATTTATACAATATTATTGTTGAGAGCTAAATAAAACTAATTAATATTGATTGGAAATTTACTAATTCAGCCACAGTACTAAGTTTCTTAAATACATTACCTAATTGGGTTTTCAAGGCCATATCTCTATGGAAGTAGATTGTCCAATCTTCCTTCCAATGAAAACTAACAGTAACTATAAAATAATGTGAGTACTCTTTTTTAACTTAATAGTACTACTGAATAAATAGGTTTCTCCAAGGTCTCAAGATTATCAAGAAGTAAAGGTAAGATTCAAATCCAGGACTGATGACACTGAAACTTGTTTTGAGCTCCTAGTAAATTCTAGCTACTATATTAAGTGCTTTGAACACATTGTATTATTTATTTTGTATCTCACAAGAATTTAAGAATTACAGTTAAAATCTCATTACTCCTAAGTGGTAGATTTAAGATTCGAATCAGTCTATGTGTCGGCAAGTTCTGTTTCAAGTTGATCAAACCTCCTATTAAATGTTTCTTCTAAAATTTGGAAGCAGTTTGAGGTCAGAAAGTTTTCTTATGTAATTTTTATGTCACACATAAAAAACAAAGACTCTCATATAAGTATAGATTTTCAACAAATATTTTTTTAAGTGGTTCCATCAATGACTAGACATTTTAATTGACAGCAGCCTACCACACCTATGAAAGAATATGTGCCTAAAGTGTTCCTTGTCTTGTGGTGGTCTAGGCCAAATGACTCAAAAAAAAGGGAGTAAGAAAATAAGAAACAGTTATCTATATAGGTGGAATCTTTCTAACTTTCTCTTGAAAGGAATTATTAATAAACTAATGCCCTTGCCCTCAAACATGCTTCTTTGATTAATATTATGTGAAGCCAGTGGCTGGTAGAATACTCTGAATTAATTTATTAAAATAATTATATATATGCAGTACTTTCCCATTCATTAAGGAGATGATCATTGGCAACCTTTTTCTCTTGTGTTGCAATTAATTTTTGTGCTGAAATTTCAGTAAAATATCGACCTAGTTGATAGATTAAAATAAACTTTCTTTCAGCTTTTTCACTAAATAAGTATCAGCAATGGAGACATTCAGATGCTAAGTACAATATGATATATACTGAATACCTGTGTCCCTTCCAACTAATAAATTGGTATATGATCAAAAAAATAAAAAGTAGAAGAAGAAGGATAGAAAATGAATCTAGGAAGAAAGATATTTTTGTTTGTTCTGAGACATGAAGCTCAACTTATCATGACTAAAATCAAGAAAAGATTTTCTCTATGAAGTTTTGACTGAGTGAAAACAGAAGATACTAAAAGTCTTTGGACTTTGCACATGATATGCAAGCAATAAAAACAAATATATACATAACAAATAGTTTATGAGGTAATGGGTGATAGGAATTGCTCAATATCTGATGTCAAATTTTGCATAGAAGAAGTGTGTTGTTTTTCATTCATTTCTGGATATTACACTCTTGGACAGGATTTTTTTTTTAATTGTGATTTGGGTGAAACTCTACAGAGCAAAATTCATTTTCCATACAGCAGTTCACATACACTTTCTCTCATGACATTGACTGAAATTTCCCACAATGCAACAGCTATCTTCCCACTTCCTCCCCATAGTTACCTCTTCCTTGTGTCCTTCCCTCCCATGCACGCCTGCCCTCCAAGCTTTTTCCTTGTGCATCAACAGCCCTTCTATTCTCCCATGATTGATCTCTCCAAGGAGTATACCTACCTAATGTAAATGTTCAGCTCATATGCCTATCTTTTGTTTGGCTGGAAGCCACAGGAATGGGTTTAATTCCAGATCTGAAGGGCAGCTAAGGGGCATAGTCTCAGGGGTTCCACCAGGCTCTATTAGACCAGCAAACCTGGTCTCTTTTTATTATGTTTTGTTCCACTTTGTTCTCCCACTCTAACCAGGTTCTTCTACATAGATCCCCATCCAAGTGGTTGACAGTGGTAGCTGGGCATCATCTAGTTCTTCTGGTCTCATGGTCATAGAGGCTGAGAATCGCATGGTGTACCAGTCACTTGAACTAATTATTTCCATGAATCTTTGGTTTTCTTTATTCTTCTTTGCTCTGGATGAGGAGAGACCCATCATTGCATCTAGATGGCCATTTGCAAGCTTTTAAGACACCAGTCACTATTTGCCAAAGTAGAATGTGGAACAATGTTTTTGTGTAGTATGTTATGCCAGTTGAGCTTGATGTCCTCTGTGACCATCATCCTGAGCACACAAGCCCAACCACTCACTCCCTCCAGGTAGCTGAATGTGGCCAAGAAGTGATTGCAACATTGCCCCTTGTCAGTTCTACTACATACCTGGAAATTATTACAGAACATACAAATACACTTGTAGAAACATTGTCTGCCAACACTATACATGATCATGGGCACACTTTCCCCTGCATAGATTTATATGATTGTTCAGCCTGTCCACCCATCTATCCCCCCATAGATCAATGTTTGCCATCACTGACCACATAGTACTGTATGTGCAACAGGGTTCATCTTTATTTGGACAGGAATTTTTTGACTGCTAGTATCCAAGACCTCATTACAGTAGCTTAAACATAAAAACAAAAAACAAACCTGTTGCTGTTGTGCCAATTCAGACTCATTGAGTCCCTATAGGATGTGCCCCATAGGGTTTCTAAAGCACAACTTTGTCCCACAGAGAGGCTGGTGAGTTCAAACCACCAACTTTTTGGTTAGCAGCCAAGTGCTTTAACCACTGCACCAACAAGGCTCTTCTGTTTAGTCATAAAAAGGTTTTTTTTTTTTTTTTTTTTCTATAACAACAAGTCCAGAAATAGGCAGTTGTTGGCATTCTTTCAGTGATTCAGAATATTATGGTCTAGGTCTCTGTGATTCTGTCAGCCTTTCCTCATGGTTCCAAGCATGCTGCCAGAGCTTCATCCATCTCTGTCCTGGACAGCAGAAAACAGGGTGGGACAAGAGCAGTGACCAACGGCTTCCAAATGAGTCACATATCCTTAAAGGGCTTTCCTTAAAACCCCATCCAAGTGCCCCCTCTTACATTTCATTGGCAACCTCATTAGTGAGAAAAAGCAGGCTGGGCCATGGAGTCTTATGCTGGAAAGTTTCCCACAAAGCTACACATAGGATATCATTACTAAGAAAAAGTTGAGACTATATGTAGGAGAGAAAAGCAGCAATTTCTGTCACTGCACCCTAGTGACACTTGCTTCACAACTGATATAGTGAGAAAGCTTGTATAACCCATAAGTCATATTTATTACTAAATTATGGAGAAGTAATGACAGCATGAGTTCAATGATTAGATGGAGGTTGTGAGAATTAAGTGTTGCTATTTTCCATCAATCCCTAAAACACATTATAAAGACTAAAGGTGGAAATTTACTTAGCTAGATAAACCAAATCATTACAAGCACAAGTTTCAAGTTTTTATCAAAGGATTTTAATATTCCTTATACTTACTCTAATGTTATTAGTGTTTAAACAATAGTCAAGTGACAAAAAAAAAAAAATAGTTCCAAGAAAAACATGCCTTAAAATCAGAAAGAGAACAGTCTGTTCTATATGAAATTTGTATTTTTAATTTCAAAACCAGTATTCAATTTGCATTATCATGTTATTTTTAAAACTGAAATGTTCAAGTTGTACTTATTAATGAATAACAAATAGTGAGAAATATACTCTTAAATTGTTTTGCTTCAAAGCTTCGTAGTGTTTTTCTCACTTGACTTTCTATATTGATTTATCATGTGGAATGTGAGTAGTATAACAGTTTATGAACACAAGGGCATAAACAGGATATTAGACATGATATCTACCTTGGAAGCTTAACTGAAGGAGTGACATGATTTAAATATTTTGTTTATTAAATACGTTTTATGTTTTTGAAAGGATATAATAGAGATATGAAACCTTAATATACTTGCACAATTAATGGATTTAATTCTGGCTTTCTGCAACAGATAGAGGTGACTAAAAAATTAATGGTCAAAGCATAATTCCTTTTGCAATCCCCAGATAAGTTGAGAAAGAGCAACTTCATTTAATTTTCCAAAAATGTGCATGTTTACATAATTTGGCATCTGATTAAGCGCCAGGACACTTTTTATTCAGTAAATCTGACTGCATTCATTTTCTTATATTACACTTTACAGATGACAGATTGCCCTAGCATGCTTTCCATCTTGGCATGCAATCTAAATTCCTGCTTCCAATGTGTGTGCATAAATGTGTTTGTGTGAAGATGTGTATGTGCATTGAATAGAAATGCTGTCAGCCACACCACACATTCTTGTCTTATGCTGCAGAAAACAAAACTAATGTGACTGATCATTAATAACAAATAATTGAAGAAACCAGGACTCTTGTTGCCATAGAATGGTAGCTGAGAGAACAAGATCTCTCAAATAACCTGAAGTAGATCTTTAGAAATACTCCATATTCTAGAATTTTAGATTTGGAAGCTCTCATAAGAGATCATGTGGTAAATGGCTTCTCATTTTGAGAAAAGACTTTGAAGTTCTACCCAGGAGGGCTTAAACATATGAAACAGGTCACAGAAGCAGGGACACAGGACTTCAGTTTCAGGTCAGAGCTAGCATTATTCCAAATCTTATAAGAAGAAAACTTATTCTTTTTGAAGGAAAGAAGGAAAATCTATCAAAGAACAAAAAACAGGCATCTGCAGTGGAAAATGGGACTTGAGTACTGGATCATCTGAAATACATACCTAAAACAGTTGGATTGCTATTCATAGTGACCCTACAGGACAAGGTAGAACCAGCCCAAAGCACTTCTAATGCTGTAATCTTTATGGGAGCAGATTGCCACACCTTTATTCCATGAAGCACTTGGTGGGTTTGAACTGCTGACCTTTAGGTTGGCTGCCAAGTGCTTAACCATTGCACAACAAACTTACTGCCGTTGAGCCTATTCAACTCATAAAAACCCCTCCTTGGGTTTCCAAGGCAGCGTCTCTATGGAAGTAGATTGTCCATTCTCTTTCTGAGGAGTGACTGGTGGATTTGAACCGCAACTCATGCACCACCAGACTCCAGATATTGCTGTTGTTGTTGTTGTTGTTGCCGTCGAGTTGGACCTGACTCATAGTGACCCCTCCTCGGGTTTCCAAGGCAGTATCACTACAGAAGTTGATTGCCCAACCTTCCTTCCGAGGAGTGGCTGGTGGATTTGAACCACTAGCCTTCTGGTTAGCAATCAAGTGCCTTAGCACTATGCTACCAGAGCTCCTGACTCCAGATAAGCCAATACAATATTACAGATAAAATTTTTCTATAATTGCAAAAGAGTGCAAGCTGGCAAGAACATGAAGCTTCTGGGGCTTTAGTTATAAAGGAGTTCATATTTTTGAAGTGATGGCTGATGCCGTGGGGATGGGGGAGGCTTATAGCAGCCACTGTCAATGTTTCCCCAGATCCATCCTCATCTCCAATACATAATAAAACAACTAGTCTCCAGGGGAGAGGGCAAAAAACACTATCACTTAAGGGCATTGGTAGAAAACCATGACAGTTGATAAAACAGCAGATTGAAAAAAAGAAAAAAATAGAACCCCTTAAAATGGTCAGGAATACATGCTCTGGAACTAAAGAAAGGCAGAAGAATCTTTAAAGTTCATACTCTGAGACCTAGGAACATAGCCCTTACTAAGACTGAATGTAAGAGAACATCTCCATCATCTTATTTCTCACGCCCTAAGTAAGGAGCCCTATGAAGCTCTGGTGACATAGTTCCTAAGGCATTTGACTGCTAACCAGAAGGTTGGCGGGTCAAACCCACCAGCCACTCCACAGAAAGAAGACTGGGCAATCTACTTTCGTAAAGATTTACAACCTCCGCAACCCAAAGGGGGTTGCTATGAGTTGGAATTGACTTAATGGCAGTGAGTTTGGTTTTGTGGGGGTGGGTTTAGTTAACAAGTAAGGAGCTCTGGTAGCATAGTGCTTATGACATTTGACTGCTAACCAGAGGCTGGAGGTTCAAATCCACAAGCCACTACCCAGAATGAAAACTGGGCAATCTGCTTCTGTAAACATTTACCACCTCAGAAACCCAAAGAGGGTCTCTATGAGTCAGTGTTGACTCAGTGGCAGTGAATTTGTATTTTTGGTTTGAGTTAACAAGTGTCAAGTAAAAGAACAGTTAAATTCACTAGGAGTTCTGCCAGAGAAATTCTCCCTGGGGCACAGTATGAAGATGTCATGGTTTGAATTATGTGCCTCCAAATATGTGTTGTAAATCCTACCTCTATGTCTGTGGTTATTTGGTAATGTGTTTTCTTTGTTATGTTAATGGGGCATTAATGTAGGGTGTGTCTTGACTCAAACCTTTCAGATTAAGCAAGCAGAGAGATGGGGGAAATTGATGTCAAGCTGCATGGAAATCTCCAAGGAACCAGTAAACAGAGATGAAGAGACAAGGACCTTCTCCCAGAGGTGATACAGAGAGAGACCCTTCCCTGAGAGCCAGCACCTTGAATTCAGACATCTGGCCTCTAAAACTGTGAGAAAATAAATTTCTGTTTGTTAAAGCCATCCATTCATGGTATTTCTGATGTAACAGTACCAGATAATTAACAGAAAAGGGAAGACAGAAAACCAAGGCAGGAAGCAGTCACTGACAAAAACAGGAGCTCTGACAAGCCAGCCTATATGGTAATCCCAGTTATCACTTGAGGGTTTTGAAGGCTGTGGAATATTGAGAGGGACCTAGCAATCAATTTCAAATCCAGGTCCACGTCTTACTTGAATAACATAAACCCACATGCCAAAGGTCTAGAACGCAGAGTTTCTCTGAGAATAAAACATATTCACTTCAGTTACTACTCTCTAAAAGATGCCAAAACTCAAAAATCCACTGCTGTTGAGCCAGTTTCGACTCACAGCAACCCCTCCTTGGGTTTCCGAGGTGGTATCTCTATGGAAGTAGATTGCCCAATCTTCTTTCTGAGAAGTGACTGATGGGTTTGAACTGCCAGCCTTCTGATTAGCAGTCAAATGCCTTAGGCACTATGCCATCAGAACTCATATGTTATATATACATGTATATGTCGGAAGGAAGGTTGGGCAATCTACTTCCGTAGTGATACTGCCTCAGAAACCCAAGGAGGGGTTGCTATGAGTCAGGTCCTACTTGACGGCACATAACAACAACAACAACAACAACAACAACAAATATGTATATATATAGGCACACATACTCCCAGTGCCACTGAGTTGATTCTGACTTATAATGACCCTCTAGGACAGAGTAGAATTCTCCCTGTGGCTTCTAAGGCTTTAGTTTTTATGGAAGCAGACTGTCATGTTATTTTTCTTATAAAGTGCAGAGTGTATTCAAACTGCCAATCTTTCAGTTAGCAACTGAGTACTCAACCACTGGGACATCACAGCTCTGTCTCTCTCTCCGTATATGTATATGTACATATGTATATGCATATATATGTAAAAACCAAACCAAATTCACTGCCATTGAGTCAATTCTGACTCATGGCAACTCCATAGGATTTCCAAGGCTGTAAATCTTTATGAAAGAAGACTGCCTCATCCTTCTTCCAGGGAGCAACTGGTGGGTTTGAACCCCTGACCCTTTGATTAGAGGCAAATACCTAAACCACTGTACCACCAGAGCTCCTTATATAAGTATATATATATGCATATATATGTATATATATATGTATGTGTGTATATATGTATATATATGTGTGTGTGTATATGTATAATATGTATATGTGTAAAAACCCACCAGCCACTCCTCAGAAGGAAGGTTGGGCAATCTACTTCTGTAGTGATACCACCTTGGAAATCCAAGGAGGGGTCACTATGAGTCGGGGCCGACTTGACGGCACATAGCAACAACAATGTGTATATATGTATATGTAAGTTATATATTTATATACATATAATTAATATATTAAATGGTCCAATGGAAAGGAAAGTCAACCTATAAGATCAGGTAGGTAATTTCAGTGGTGTAATGGATACTATAAGAAAGTTTCCAATGAAAATGCAGAAATCTAAAACATACTAACATAAGGGAAAAAAAAAAAAAAAAAAGAAGAGAAATAAAAGAGAACAACAATGCATTCAGAGATACATTAATAGATTTGACACAATGGAGGAAAGAATCAGGAAAATCACCCAAAATGAAATATAAAGAAAAAAACAAAAGAACGTAAAGGAAAAACAACCAAAAAAGAAGCAAAGGTGAGACTGAGGACTGTGAGAAAATATTAAATAGTTGAACATACGCGTAAGAGAAATTTGAGATAGAAAAAAGATAAAATGAAGAAGAAATATTTGATGAATTAATGACCAGAAATTCTCCAAAATTAATAACAGGTCCTAAACTAGAGATCAAAAAAGTACAGAAAACATCAAACACAGTAAATATAATTAAAATAACCATATTTGGTCATATCATATCAAATTCAAACTGTGGAAAATCAAAGTCAAATAGAAAATCTTGAAAGAAGTCAGAGAAAAATCATATCTTACAGAAGAACAAGAATAAAAATCACAACTGATTTCTCATCAGAAACCAAGTGTGGAAGAATACAATAAAGTGATATCTTTAAATCCTCAAGAAAACAAATTAGAATTCTATATGCAGTGAGAATACCTTTCAAAAAAGGGGTGAAAAAGACTCTATAAAACAAAAAATCTAAAGAACTACATTGTGAGCAATTCTTAGCAATTCTTTTTTTGTTGTTCGATGCCATGGAATCGGTTCCAATTCATGATGACACTATACACAACAGAACCAAACACTGCTCGGTCCTCTATCATCCTCACAACTCTTGCCACAGGAGCTCATCCTCACAACCACTCTATCAATTCATCTTGTTTAGGGTCTTTTTCTTTTTTGCTAACCATCTGCTTCACCAAGCACAATATCCTTCTTCGGGGACTGGTCCCATTTGACAACATGACCAAAATACAAAAGACGAAATCTGGCCATCTTCACTTCTAAGGAGCATTCTAACTATGCTTTCTCTAAGACAGATTGGTTCATTCTTCTAGTAGTTCATGGTACAATCAATATTTTTTGCCAACACCGCAATTCAAATGCATCAATTCTTCTTTGGTCTTTCTTATTCATTGCCCAGCTCTCACATGTGTGTGAGACTATTGAAAACACCATGGCTAAGGTCAGGCACATCTTAATCTTCAAAGTAATACCTTTGCTCTTTAAAGAGATCTTTTGCGGAAGATTTGCCTAATGCAGTAGTTTATTTGATTTCTTGACTGCTGCTTCCATGAGCATTGATTGTGCATCCAAGTAAAAAGAAATCCTCAACAACTTCAATATTTATCATGATATTGCTTATTGGTCTACTTTTGAAGATTTTTGCTTACTTTATGTTGAGGAATAAACCATATTGAAAGCTATGATCTTTGATCTTCATCAGTAAGACTTTCAAGTCTTCTTCACTGTCAGCAAGCAAGGTTGTGCCTTCTGCATATAGAAGGTGGCTAATGAATCTTCCACCAATCCTGATGTGGTGTTCTTCTTCATATAGTCCTGCTTCTCAGATTATTTGTTCAGCATCCAGATTGAATAAGTATGGTGAAAGAGATAGCACTCACTCACACTTTTCCTGATTTTAAATCATACAGTATCCCCTTGTTTTGTTTGAACAACTCTCTCTTACTCTATGTACAAGTTCCTCATGAGCACAATTAAGTACTCTGGAATTTCTATTCTTCACAGTGTTATCTATAATTTGTTATGATCTACACAGTCAAATGGGAGCTCTGGTAGCGTAGTGCCTAAGACACTTGACTGCTAACCAGAAGGCTGGTGGTTCAAACCCACCAGCCACTCCTCGGAAGGAAGATGGGGCAATCTACTTCCTTTAGTGATACCGCCTCGGAAACCCAAGGAGGCGTCGCTATGAGTCGAGTCTGACTCGACGGCATATAACAACAACAACAACAACAACACAGTCAAATGCCTTTGCATAATCAATAAAACACAAGTAAACATCTTTCTGGTATTCTCTAATTTCAGCAAAGTTTCTTCTGACATCAGTAATGATGTCCCTTATTTCATGTCCTCTTCTGAATTTGGCTGGAACTTCTGGCACTCTTCTATGAACTGTGCAACTGTTTTTAAATTATTTTCAGCAAAATTTTATTAGTCTGATATTAATTATATTATTCAATAATTTCTTCATTCTCTTGGATCACCTTTCTTTGGAATGGACACAAATATAGGTCTTTTCCAGTTGGTTGGCCAGGTAACTCTTTCATCTTTCTTGAAACAAACAAGCAAGCTCCTCCAGGGCTGCATAAATTTGTTGAAACATCTCAAGGGGTATTCCATCAGTTCTTGGAGCCTGTTTTTTTTTCCCTGCCAATTCCTTCAGTGCAACTTGGACTTCTTTCAATACTATCAGTTCTTGATTATATGCTACCTCCTGAAATCACTGCACATTGACCAATTCTTTTTGATACAGTGACTGTGTATTCCTTCCACCTTTTTTTTTTTTTTTTTTGATGCTTCCTGCCTGACTCAATATTTTATCCACATAATTTTTCAACCTTGCAAGTCAAGGTTTGAATTTTTCTTCAGTTCTTTCAGATTGACAAATGCTGAGTGTATTCTTCCATTTTGATTTTCTGCTTATCTTTGCACATCTCTTTATAATTCTTTACTTTGTCCTCTCTAGCCATCCTTTGAAATCTTCTATTCAGTTCTTTTACTTTATCATATCTTCCCTTTCACTTTAGCTACTCTTCATTCAACAACAAGTGTCAGAGTCTTTTCTGACATACCTTTTGGCCTTGTCATCATTTCCTGTGTTTTTAATGAGAGAAAATTCCAATCTATAATAGATATATAGTATATAGGAGCTTTGGTAGTATAATGCCTAAGGCATTTGACTGCTAACTGGAAGGCTGGCAGTTGAAACCCACCAGCCACTCCTCAGAAGGAAGGTTGGGCAATCTACTTCTGTAGTGATACCATCTCAGAAACCCAAGGAGGGGTCACTGTGAGTCAGGTCTGACTCAACAGCACATAGTAACAACAACAATGTATAATATATACAATATAGATATAGAATAGCTAATCTATACAACAATCTATAATAAATTTTAAGTGCTTTTCAGTCAAAAAGAAAACAACATCAATCTCAAATTTGCATTTATAAAAGGAAATGTAGCATATTGGGAATGGAATAAATGAAGGTAAAATAAAACTAAT
>NW_006921594.1:29694865-29707772 GCF_000298275.1 Orycteropus afer afer
AGTAAAACCAAAGGAAACCACTACTAATTTTTAAAATAGCATAAATAATAAATAATAGACATAAACTGGAATCATAAAAATGATCATGAAATGTAGATGAAATTAAGGCTGCCAATCAATTGATCTTAAAGTAGAGAGATTATCTGGGTGGATCTAATCTAATCACATGGGTCCTTAATAACAGAAGAGGAAGGCTGAACAGTAAATGAAGACAGATATAATGTGGCCCAAGAAACTGAGACTTGAAAAATATTTGACTTGTAGTTTCTGGTTATGAGATGTAGGAGCTACATAGAAGGACCAGAAAGAGACCTTAGGAGCTATGGGTGATGCCCAACTGACAGCCAGCAAAAAACAGACACCACAGCCCCACAACCACTTGGAAATGAATTCTGTCCACAATGTGTATGTTGCTGGCAATGGTGTCTTCGTTAGGGCACTCAGTGATGAATGTGGTCCTGCTGATAACTTGATTTTAGCACTGTGATAATTACAGCAGAGAAACCAACCAGTCCCACTTACTTCCAACCTATAAAACCAAAGAAACCAAACTCACTGCCTATATTGTTGTTGTTGTTATGTGCCATTGAGTCGGCCCTGACTCATAGCGACCCCTCCTTGGGTTTCCAAGGCAGTATCACTACGGAAGTAGATTGCCCAACCTTCCTTCTGAGGAGTTGCTGGTGGGTTTGAACCGCCAGCCTTCTGGTTAGCAGTCAAATGCCTTAGGCATTTGGACTCAATAAATAATGTACAGAAATTAAATTACAAAAATAAATTATACAAGAGGTACAGACAACAAAGATAAATCCTTTTAAATATATAATACTGTGTTACCAGTGATAAAAAACATTAATCTAGGGATAAAGAGATGGACAGACAGGCTGAATGATCAGGCAAGTCTAGGCAAAAAGGAATATACCTATGACCATATATAAGGTTTCCAGATGATATTTCTATATACATATTTGTGTCTGTAAAAATGTCCATATAACTAGAACTAACAGGGAGTAGTTATGATATCTTCTTAGTCTCAACCAACCATCCTGAGGGAGCAAATATTTGGACCTTTAGGCTCAGGACCATGGTTGCAGGGGACATCAAGCTGAACTGGCATAACACTACACAGAAAAATTGTTCTATATCCTACTTTGGTGAATAGTGACTGGGGTCTTAAAAGCTTGCAGGTGACCATCTACAGTCCACAATGAATCTATCCTCATCCAGAGCAAAGTAGAATGAAGAAAACCAAAGACACACGGAAACTATTAGTCCAAGGGACTAGCGGACCATGGGAAGGTCAGCATATATGACCCTGGGAATAGAATAGCGAGGTGGTGCCTGCCTACTACTGCCAACCACTTGGAAAGGGATCAGTGCAGGAGATCCTACAAAGAGAGAGAACAATGTGGAACAAAATTCAAATTCATACAAAAAGATGTGATATACTGGTCTAATAGAGGCTGGTGAAACCCCTGAGACAATGTCCCCTAGTTACCCTTCAGGTCTGGAATTGAATTCACTCCCATGGTTTCTAGCCAAATAATAGATAGGCATATAGAGTGAACATTTGCATGAAGTAGATACACTCCTTAGAATGATCAGTCATGGGAGAACAGAAGGGCAGTATTTGCACAGGGAGATAGTTTAGAGGGCAAAAATGTGAAGGAAAGACACAGGGAAGAGGTAACTACAGAGAAGAAGTAGGAAAAAGACAAAAAGAAAAAGAAATAGATCACACATATTAATGTGTGTTGTCTTAATCCACAAAACTTCTGTCAATATGTTATGGCAGAAAAGAAAATTAATACACTTTGTGGCTGTAGTTCTGTAGTATTGGGCATAAGAGTACCTAATATAGGCAAAACCAAATTGCAGACTAAAAATTCCTTCTTGCCTCACTTGGAAAGGGATCTACCACTGATGTTGTCAGCTGCTGTCCAGTTAGTCTCTGACTCATAGCAACCTCATGTGTGCAGAATAGAACTGCACCACCAGGATTTCTTGGCTGTCATTTTTATGGCTAAAATATTCCTCATGATTTTTTTTCCATGGAGACACAGGGTGGGTTTGAACCACCAGCCATTAAGGTTATGAAACTGCTGTGCCACCCAGAATCCTCTGTCTCTGACTGATACTGCCCTTTTTATACTTGCACATTTAAATTTTTGAACATAAATCTCAGTGACTACATCTTTATATTCCAAACCCACTGACTTTGAGTCAATTCCAACTCATAATGACCACCATTGTGTTTCCAAGGTGGTATATCACTAAGGAAATAGATTGCCCCATCTTCCTCCCCAGGAACGGCTTGTGGGTTTGTATCTACAATCTTCTAGTTAGTAGTCAGATGCCTTAGGCACTATGTCACCAGAGCTCCTTATCTTTATATTTGTAAGGTATTTCATACATATATATATATGTGTGTATATATATATATATATAAATTGAATTAACTGTGAAAGTAACAATGAATACTGGATATAAATTCTGAAATAAATGGGGTCTTCAAATTCTAGCTTTATTCAGTGAATCTGTCTCATTTGTCAAATATTGTAGAAATGTCCTAGATAGGCTTTTCCATCTTTTTTTTTTCCCCCCATTAGCCTTGGAATGTTCCAAAATGGCAAGAAAACCAAAAACCAAATCCCCTGCCATAGAGTCATATCCAACTCATAGCAACCCCTCCTTGAGTTTCCAGAGCGGTATCACTACAAAACCTTCCTTCCAAGAAAATGGCAAGAAGTAGACTCATCTATACAGGCATCACAGGAAAGGCCGCTGGACAGGGTTGACCAGAATCTTTCTCAAGTCACACTCTTAAGAGTACTATTAATACAAACTTCCAAAAATCCTATTGCAATTTACTTCCTGACAAGTTACATTAGAACTCAGAATCTGTGAAACCTTGACATCTTTCTATTTTAACAAACAACACACCAGTAGACCTCCAATGGTCTGCTTTGGGGAGTCACTGCATGGCCTAAGGCAATCATTTGCATGTAGATACATTAGAGACACAACCCTACTTTCACTCTCTGAAATCTGGCAAACCTTTTGATACATTAAGTTTTAATGGATCTGAGTATACGGGAGGCTCTACTGGACCAAATATGAAGGACTTAATATGAAGAACTTAAAGACCCAGCTCAATCCTTTCATGTATCAAACTAAATAAATGAAAATTTAAGAAAAAAAATGTTATTAAAAAAAGAAAATTCATCATAGAGCCTCCATCTCACTCCTACTTTTTTTTCTTTCTTTCTTTTTGTAATGGGATCATTCAAGGTATAGGCCTCAGCACTAAGGTAACGTTCTTCAAAGTTTAGTTTGAGCAGTCCATCCGCTGCCAGCACAGTAGTCTGGAATTTAGTTCCTTGCCTTCATACACAAGAGATTTAGGTTTAATCTCTCAAATCTATTTTCCACTCCAGAGCTGGTCAGAGCTGTGAGTTCTACACAGTCAGTCTCAAAGATTCTGGGGTGAGAAAGTTTGAGCTGCACGTGACTTTTCACTGACCCCCCTACTCATAGAAAGACTGTCCTATAGCTGTCTGGCAATTGTACTACATGGTTTAAAAAGAACTGACAGCTCTCTAAGCAGATCCTATCACTCATAGGAAGTTGTTACTTAAACATGGAAATCCTTCCTAACCATGCCCAACATTTTCAAGTGTGGTTAAGGCCTTGAAATCCTTCTAGAACTGTGGTTTGAAAAACAGGCTATATTTCAATAATATGAGTGTGCCCTTTGTAAAGAGTTTCATAGTGTTTTCATTCCTCTTCTTAATATTATTGAATCCAAAAATGTAAATCAGCTAAAACTTTCAGTTATTTTCCTGCATGGAATTAGCTACTCCAAATCCACTAAAGGACCATTTTCATAGGTTCAGTTAGTCTGTCTAACTTATCAAGGCTTTGGCCCCAGTGTTTAGTCTTCTGCTAATGTTCTGACAGTGTTGATGGGCCATAGTGATGTTGACAGGTTACAGAACAGTTCAAAGGCAAATGTTTATTTCCATCCAAAGTACCATATGGATAAATACATTGAAAGAGCATTTTTCCCAGGGGATATATAATCTCTATATAATCAAAATATTTCATGTGAAAGCATCACCAAGTCAGACCAATCGCTTTGATCTTATAAACCAGAATAAATAAAACATAATACAATGGATTTAGTAAAGAGAAACAAAAGACATAGCTTTGAGCATATGAACTAAATAGTATCATTGTGCATTGTTTGTCCAGCATGAACGCAGTTAAATTCTTGTTAAAGATTGTTGTTTATGTAAAACACTCACTAAAGACTACTCTTATTTTCTCTCCTCCTATCCCTTGGCTCTGCTGTAAAATGCTTAATTAGAAGTCTTTGCACCTGACAAGGAAGAGAACTTCTTAGTGAAGTTTGCCATCTTGTGGCAAATCTAGTAATACACTTTACTATGCAGGGTTAGGAGCTCTGGTAGCATAGTGGCTAAAGCACTTGACTGCTAACCAGAAGGCTGGCGGTTCAAACCCACCAGCCACTCCTCGGAAGGAAGGTTGGGCAATCCTACTTCCGTAGTGATACTGCCTCGGAAACCCAAGGAGGGGTCGCTATGAGTCGGGGCCGACTCGACGGCACACAACAACAACAACATGCAGGGTTATTAGGAGCTCTGGTAGCATAGTGCCTAAGGCACTTGACTGTTATCCAGAAGGCTAGCAGTTCAAAACCACCAGCCACTCTTCGGAAGGAAGACTGGGCAATCTACTTCTGAAGTGATACCGCCTCAGAAACCCAAGGAGGGATCGCTAGGAGTCAGGGTAGACTCGACAGCACGTAACAACCAACAATGCAGGGCTATTAATGAAGTGGAGTATTCAGAATTTTTTAGCAAGTTTAATGACTCATTAAAAGCATATATAATAAAATTCTGCTTGTCCAGAAATTGGATGTCCTTGCTAACATTTTAAGTAACTTTGAATTACTGCAGATATAAATATTTGTATCTACACAATACTTCAACAGTCAGTGGGAATTAACAGGGCAAGTTCTGCAGTCAGAGTGTCTGGATTAAAACCACAGCTCAATCATGTTCCAGCTGTATGATCTTGAACAAAATAGCTTATCTCAGGACTCCTCAGTTTTCTTATATAAGAAGTGGGGAAAACTATAGTTACTATTTAAAATTGAGAAGATTGAGGTGATGATTAAATGCAGCATGTAACAAATTTAGGGCGGTGACAGGCAAAGCTAATCTTTCTCGCTGCCCTCTCTCCTCTTTCTCTCCTCTCTCTTTCTCCAGTAGTTATTATTGTTATTATTTGTATCCTAAATTATCTGTGATGGTCTTGATTACAAATGATCAATGTTATTGTCAATTAGTGTGTGGGGTTTTTCATTAGAGACTCTGAAAAGAATATCTGGAGATAATAGTGATACTTAACAGTTACGTGGTGCTTATGATGTGCAAGACATTCTTCTGAGCCCTTCCCCTATGTGAATTTATTTAATCTTCAAAACAATCCTACAAGGTAGGTACTCCTATCATACAATTTTACAAATGAAAAAGATGAAAACAAAAAATTTAAGTAAATTTTTAAGGTCATAAAGCTATACATAATGAAGCCAAGATTCAAGGACAGTTTTGCACTACAGCTTATGTTCCTTACCTCTTGGCATAACTTTTATTTGGGCATAAAAGTACTAAATACTTGTATCTGGTATTTAGTAAATACCAGATAAATATTTTCCAGGCAAAAGAGAAAGTGGTAATAGGACAATATCATATGCATGTTTTCAAAGATTGGTAAATTCCACAGTAGGTTCTTTATATCTTCTCATCTATTCCACTCCCACACAGAAGTTCTCCTCTGCCTATTCTGTTATTCTTTCCCTATTCTTCTTGTTACATTCCTTTTTCAAATGAATTCATTGAAAGTTCCCTACAACTTTGTCTTGGCTATCTAATGCTGTTATAACAGAAATACTGTAAGTGGATGATGTTAACAAACATAGATTTATTTCTCATAGTTTAAAACCCATTGCTACTGAGCCCATTCCTAGTCATAACGACCCCATTGGACAGAGTAGAACCGCTTCATAGAGCTTCCAAGGTTGTGAATCTTGTGTGGAAGCAAACTGCCTCATCTTTTTTCTGCAGATGGACTGGTGGGTTCAAATCACTGAATTTTTGGGTAGTAGCTGATGCTTTAACTACCATGCCATCCGAGCTCCTTTCTCACAGGTTGTTGTTATGTGCTGTTGAGTTGACTCATAGCGACCCCTGAGGCAGTATCACTACGGAAGTAGATTGCCCAATTTTCCTTTCGAGGAGTGACTGGTAGGTTTGAACCTCCAGCCTTCTGGTTAGCAGTCAAGTGCCTTAGGCAGTACTCTACCAGAGCTCCTGGTTAGGAAGCCAGAAATCCCAATTCAGGGTGCTGATTCTTGAGGCAGTCTTTCTCCATGTGGGCTCTGGAGCAAAGTCCTCATCTCTTCTATTCCTCTGCAACACTCAAGTGACCTGGTGTCTATCTTTCTCCATCTCTGTTCCTTTAATCTGCATTTCTTGTATTTTTAAGAGGTTGACTCAAAACACACCCTACACTAATCCTGCCTCATTAACATAATGAAGGGAGTCCATTCCCAAATTGGCTTATAATCACAGGCAGGCATAGAGGTTATTTACAATTTTCCACATGAGATAGCTAATAAATGTTCATTCACTAATTTATGAATGAATTAATTAATGCTGTATTAATATATCTAATTAAGATGTTAGGAGCTCTGGTGGTGTAGTGTCTAAGGCACTTGACTGCTAACCAGAAGGCTGACAGTTCAAACCTCCAGCCACTCCTCAGATGGAACATGGGGCAAACTACTTCCATACTGATATTGCCTCAGAAACCCAAGGAGGGGTTGCTATGAGTCGGATCCCACTGGCCCGCAGTGAGTAATTAAGATGATAAGGTTAGGAAAATCAGCAACAATATGAAAAACACTGTATATTTAAATAACATATTAAAGTTCTAAAAGCATATGCATTGTCTCATGTCTTTCCCATGAGGGTCTTGAATGGTAAGCAGGGCAATTATTTGCATTTTATAGCAAAGGAAGGAGAGTAAGGGCAGCTGTTTGTCTTGGCCAGGATGGTTACACAGCTAACCAGGAAAAAGTCAGAAGTGGAACTACAGTGCTTTTTAGGATGTAGTCAGCATCCTAGTGAATGAAATACTTTTATGCTTATCCGTCTTTCTCTTCCATAATAAATAATTTCTTATTGGCATTTCTTTTTGGAGTAGGTGTTGAGAAACAGCTAATTTTAAACTTTGTTTATTGTTCTTTCTGTAGAAATGTGTTTTTCTATTCTATTTTATATTTTTTCCTATGAGAAAAATCTGCAAAATCCATTCTTCCCTTTCAAAAAAGAAAAACAAGTTAAGTTCTTCTGGGAGAAATAAAGAAGAAAAAAGTAGTCCCAAAAAGGCCCTTCAAAGCCTGCCTTGAGAGGAAATTGAAAAGTGAGTGGTTAAGGCAGAGTAAATTTTACATTTCCAAATACCAGTCACTTTATCCTTTTACTTACTATATGGCTTGATCTACAGTGATGCTTGACGTATATACGGTAGGAAACGGCCTGCATGACTGATGTATCAATTACTACAAGGGAATGAGCTTTAGTATTACCACAAGTTCCAAACAGAGGAATGACTGTGTGGAAACAAAGAATAGTTTATATGTTAGGTCCAAAGAGAGAAAATAACCGTAGAGTATTAGTAGGGTATCCAATACTTATACTAACTGATGCCAGAATGTCATAAAATGTGGTCCTTCAGTTTTCTTTTTTTTCTTCGAGATTAGTAAGATTTCCTTCATGCCATTCCTGAATGAAAGATGGACTCAGATCAGTCATTTTAAAATGGTGTACATCTGAAAACATTCTCTTCAATAAGATACCTTTTGTGACATTCCTGTTTTCTGTACCCTATATTTGAATTCAACGTCTCTAGGTCATACTCCATCTTTCTTACCGAACGGAGGAGTCTAATAATGGTCCAATTCCGCAAGTGACTAAGAATTGATGGCAAATGTTGGAGGGCTTTAAATTAGTGAATTTATTTCCTAAATTACAAAATTAAATACCTAAAGCTTTAATTTTTTTTTTTTTTAAATTCAGTTTAAATGATTACTTAAAATTTAGACCAAAAAAAGGCAACAAATAAACTGCCTTCCTGTTCCTGAGTAGAACAAAGACATAAATTTCAAAATATTGATTTGCTTTTTAACATATAGCAAAATGAAAAAAATGCAATAATTTCTAAACCTTTATTCCTATTATTCAAGAAACATGTCTAGAAAAACATTTCATTCTTTTCTACCCCATACCCCTACAAATTCAATTTAAAATTTAAAAATTAATTTTATGAAGAGATAACATATGTTAGTATGAAATTAAGCTTCTTTGTAAATTTGATTTTTAAGTATTTCCTGATGACTTCACTCTTATTTAACTGCAATTAACTACCATATTCTGATTATAGAAACAAGTAGGATAACCTGCATGAAAATTTCTAGTGACTGAGTTTTGAACTGCCAGTTTCTATAGCTTTGCATTTGTCAGGATAAGCAGTAACTAAAGCATTTAGTTAAATTTCAGCATATACTCAAGAACTTAACAAATCAAGTGAAAAAATAAAGCTTTTCAGGTGAGGTATTGTTTTCCACAAACAGACTGAGCACTCTTTTCTACAAATGGCTAAAAATAAGTTTAGAGTTCTTATGTCTCCAAATATCTCATCACTCAAAAATTATGTTAGTGTTTTTCATTCTTTGTTTTTTAAGTTTGTATATTTGATACTGCTGAGTTATATATTACTCACAGATCATAAAAACCAAGTGACACATACTTGGACCTCATGTGCTCCCAGTGTAAAATACCTATGCACTGGAGGAGTCCACACAGAGTTACATAGTATTCATCAGCCCACAAAAATGTAATGGGCCAAATCAGCATAGAAATAGAATGCCAAGAACTCAATACAAAATGTTAAAAAATTTAGTGTGAAACTAAATATTTAAAATACTTTTACATGAGCACAAAATATCTTGAATTGGAAAGCTGTACTGTCACCAATGATAAAAAATGTTAGCATAAAAGAAAAATGCAAATTTATATTCTATTAAAATGTTATGAACTCAGTTATTCCAGGTAGCTAATTTTAGAATATGCTTTCTTTCTTTCATTTCCTAGGCATACTTTTTTTTTTTTTAATACTGACTAAAAGTCAGTATTACACAGGCACAGACACATATTTTGCAGTAAACTAAAGTAGCCAATCTTGCTGTCAGACTGTCTAGTAGTTAATCTTGCACAGAGACCTGCCCCACTGCTATCCTCTTGAGGAAATAAAGAAGTGAATGTATATTTTCTAACTGCTATAAAATTTAAGAACCTCAAATGGCACCAGAAAAAAAGATTAAAAGTAATAAACCCTGATAATTCACAAACTATGTAATCCCTTAATGATCAAATTTACCCTTGCACATGAAGTAAATTACCAAATCCTTGTCATATAAATCAGTATGTCCTTAAATAGTAGTTTTAAAGATATTTACAAAGCACTGTTGTTGTTGCTAGGTGCTGTTAAGTCAATTTTCACTCATAATGACCTCAGGTGACAGAGCAGAACTGCCCGATAGTGTTTTCTAGACCACAGTCTTCACGGGAGCAGATTCCGGGTTTTTCTTCCTCTGAGCTACTGGGAGAATTTAAACCTCCAAACTTTCAGTTAAGAATTGTGTGTTTAACTGTCGTGCCATCAGGGCTACTTTATAAAACACTACTATATAGAAGCTCTGGTATTGTAGTGCCTAAGGCACTTGACTGCTAACCAGGAGGCTGGCAGTTCAAACCCACCAGCCACTCCTGGGAAGGAAGATGGGGCAATCTACTTCCGTAGTGATACCGCCTTGGAAACCCAGGGAGTGGGGTCGGGCTCAATGGCATATAACATAACAAGTTACTGTATAATGGGTTTCTTTGAGCAGAGCCTAAATCAGGCTTGTTCTCAAAACAAGGTCCCTGACTTGATTCTGATTCTGATCCACACTCAAGTTTGACACCTACCAACTTAAATACGCAGCATCAATGAATCTTTTATTAGTTATTCCCGTATACCTAGCATCCTGGTGGAAAACCATTATGTCAAACAACTTTTCTCTACATAGGTATGGAAAGGACAGCAAATAATCTGAGAGGCTGTTCTATAGGAAGAAGAACATGGCATCAGGATTGGAGGAAGATGCATTAACAACCTGTGATATGCAGATGATGCCACCTTGTTTGTAAAGTGAAAATAACTTGAAGTGCTTACTGATGAAGACTAAAGAATACAGTTTGCAGTATGGATTATACCTCAATATAAAGAAAACAAAAATCCTCACAACTGGACCAATAAACAGCTTCAGGATAAATGGAGAAAAGAAGGAAGTTGTTAAAGATTTCATGTGACTTGAATCCACAATTAACACCCATGGAAGCAGCAGTCAAGAAATCAGATGTCGTATTGCACTGGGGAATCTGCTATAAATGACCTCTTTAAAGCAGTGAAGGGTAAAGATGTCACTTTGATAACTAAGGTGCTCCAAACCCAGGCCATGGTATTTTCAATTGCCTCATATGCATAAGAAAGCTGGCAATGAATAAAGAAGCCTTAAAAAGAGTTGATAATTTTCAATTGTAGTGTTGGAGACAAATACTGAAAATACTATGGACTGCCAGAAGAATGAACCAATCTGTCCTGGAAGAAGTGCAACCAGAATGCTCCTTGGAAGCGAGAATGGCCCAATTTCATCTCACCTACTTTTGTCATATTGTCAAAAGGATGCCTTCCCTGGGAAAGTATATCATGCTTGGCAAAGTAGAGGGTCAGTGGAAAAGGGGAATCCCCTCAATGAGATGGATTGACACACAGGCTGCAACAATGGGCTGAGGCATAGCAAGGATTGTGAGGATGACGCAGGACTGGGCAGTGTTTTGTTCTGTTTTACATATGGTTGCTATGAGTTGGTGCCAACTTGATGGCACCTAATAGCAACAACAAGAATTAAAACTAATTGCTGGATAAATTGTATTTTTGTTAACATTGCCACATGATTAATGTTTTTATAGAACACCTAAGAGCATTGTTGTTGTTGTTGTTATTTGCCATTGAGTCGGCCCCGACTCATAGCAACCCCTCCTTGGGTTTCCGAGGCACTATCGCTACGGAAGTAGGATTGCCCAACCTTCCTTCCGAGGAGTGGCTGGTGGGTTTGAATCAACAGCCTTCTGGTAAGCAGTCAAGTGTCTTAGGCACTATGCTACCAGAGCTCCTATTTCAAAATAACCGGAAGAGTAAATACTGAAGGAGGTAGAAGGGAGAAGAGGTACTTTCTATTTGCCATTTTTAAAATTTTTTTTATTTTTTACCATCGAGTCATTTCCAACTCATAGCGACCCCTCCTTGGGTTTCTGAGGCAGTATCACTATGGAAATATATTGCCCAATCTTCCTTCCAATGCGTGGCTGATGGGTTTGAACTGCCAGCCTTTTGGTTAGCAGTCAAATGCGTTAGGCACTACACCAAGTCAGCTGTGTGACTACAGACTAGCTTTATCATCATAGTTTGTGCAGAAAATTTTGTAAACGCCAGGTCTTATCAGGAAATTGTTTTACTCTTAGAAGGATAATCACTATGCTGATGAACTTGTTCCTGGGTGATGTAAATGGCTAATGCAGTTCTGTTGCTAAAAGAAAGGTTGAAGGCTCAAATGCCCCCAGAGGTACTTGGGAAGGCCTGCCAAGCTACTTCTGGAAACCCTCCACAACACAGTTATACTTTGATATTCACGGAGTCACCAGGAGCCAAAATTGACTCCATGACAATTGGAAAACGAAATGAAAATTTAAGGTGCTGTTCCAGAACTTTTCATAGAATGCACTAAGGAATCAACAAACACAAAGTTATATTATTATTTGAATTCTGTCACTTTCCAAAAAGGAACTGAAATAATCAGCGTTCAGAAAATTGGCTAATTAAGAAATGCTTCAAGGGCTTCATTTCTTTCAGAAACCAGTTACAAGCTTTAAAAGTTGTGTTTCTATGAGGTGCAAAGTCATTTGTGCTCAGAAGATCATTTCTTTTAAGAACCTTTTCATTGTGACCTATCTAAGATTATCAGGGTCCTTTATCATAAATTTTAATAGAATTATTTGACGAACTGGATCCCATTCTACGTGCAACTTGGGAATCCTGAGAATGCCGTTTCCTGGTAGCTTGCATTCCTACTTAGTATTTTACTTTCATATAGGATCATTCCTCAGGCCACTGTTCACACTTCTAGATTTGAAATATATTATTTTCTAATCGTTTCCTTGAAGTGTAGCTACAAAATTAACTCCCGCTTTCCACCTCCCTCTGGGTGCAGTTAACGTCCAACCTTTTGTTTAGCAAGAGAGTTGAATTAATCATTTGCATCACCCAGGGACAAGTTTTCATTAGCATATTTATTATCCTTCTAATAGTAAACTAGGAGCTCTGGTAGCATAGTGGCTAAAGCGCTTGACTGCTAACCAGAAGGCTGGCGGTTCAAATCCACTAGCCACTCCTCGAAAGGAAGTTTGGGCAATCCTACTTCCATAGCGATACTGCCTCGGAAACCCAAGGAGGGGTTGCTATGAGTCGGGACTGACTCGACGGCACATAACAACAACAACAACGGTAAACTAGAGAATTTGATGTTAAGATATCTAACTTACCCTAGCTTTTCAAACCTAGTTATATGATGATGATAGGGGAAAATTCCACATAGTTTCTGATAAATCTAAAATTAATAAGTAATTATTTGAGATCACTTTATTTCATTTATCTATAT
>NW_006921594.1:29709107-29710258 GCF_000298275.1 Orycteropus afer afer
GGAGTGGCTGGTGGGTTTGAACCGCCAGCCTTCTGGTGAGCAGTCAAGTGCCTTAGCCACTATGCTACCAGAGCTCCCAAGCTTAGGGCATCAATAAAATAGGGGCATCAGTTATCCAAAGCAACCACCCAAAGATGCCAAGCAGATAAAATAGAAGGAAAAGCAGGCGCCACAGTGGAAGGGAACTGGCAGGGCACTAAATTAAATTGATACAATTTTATAAGATTTTATATGATAGCAATTATACTTTTCATTTCAAACAGATCAGGTATAACCTCATATTCGATTATCTCTCTTGGACCACATAAGAACACACCAGCAGCACTATAATCTCATGTCTCATAATGTATCTGGTTCTGCACAAAACAAACTAAAATTCACTTTCCCATTGAGCATACCCTTATATTTGTATCATTCTCATTACTGTTCTCTCCCCGTCAGGTATCAGCGACAGTCCAATTAACTATGAAGACACTACATCACAAAGTTTGTTGTTGGTGGTGGTGTTGTTGTGTGCTGTCAAGTCTGACCCGACTCATAGCAACCCCTCCTTGGGTTGCTGAGACAGTATCACTGCAGAAGTAAATTGCCCAACCTTCCTTCTGAGGAGTGGCTGATGGGTTTGAACTGCCAGCCTTCTGGTTAGCAGTCAAATGCCTTAGGCACTATGCCACCAGAGCTCCCTCAAAAGCAGGTGAGACAAAATCTGGCCTTCTCATTTCTAAAGAGCAATTCTGCTGCGCTTCTTCCAGGACAGATTTGTTCGTTTTGACAGTCCATATTATTTTCAGTATTCTTTGTCAGCACCACAATTCAAAGGCATCAATTCTTCTTCAGTCTTCCTTATTCATTGTCCAGCTTTCACATGCATATGAGGGGATTGAGAACACCTTGGCTTGGGTTAAACACACTGCAGTGTAGTAAATTACTTTGTGTGGCTTTTCTACCCATAAGTCTTTGTAACTCCAAGATGGGATTTGCTGTGAGCAACTGAGGAGCTCCTGATTGCTGAAGGTGTCCACCTGGAGTATTTCTATTGGGAGTGGCACAAAACAATGTTCTGGGAGGTGCCCACTCTCTCTCAGGTGCTTAGAGTTCTGATGCTATAATTGGCTAGTTTGACCACCCTGCCAGGCTCAAAAGGAGGCCTC
>NW_006921594.1:29710483-29712811 GCF_000298275.1 Orycteropus afer afer
CCCCATAATCTGTGAGCTCTGTGTGGCCACTGCAGCGAATTATCGAACCCAGGAGAGAGGTGGTGGGTGCTTTGGGAGGAACGGTTGGTGCAAGGGCTGGAGGGAGGCAGCATGTCTGGCCTTGTAGGAATAGGCCTTGGGTTACTGCTGGTAATCCTGTCTTCCTCTTGTAAGATTAGAGGAGGTCGGAACATGTGGCCTCCATGCCCTTTTTGCACACACCTTAGTCTTCAAAGTGACATCTTTGCTCTTCAACATTTTAAAAAAGGTCTTTTGCAGAAGACTTGCCCAGGGCAATATGATATTTGGTTTCTTGACTGCTGCTTCAGTGAATGTTGGTTGTGGATCCAAGTAAAATGACTATTGACTACTTCAATCATTTCACAATTTATCATGACGTTGCTTATTGGCCAGTTGTCAGGATTTCTGTTTTCTGTATGATGAGGTGTAACCTATACCAAAGACTATATTCTTTGGTCTTCATCAGTAAGTGCTGCAAGTCCTCTTCACTTTCAATAAGCGAGTTTGTGTTATCCGCATATCACAGGCTGTTAATGAGTCTTCCTCCAATCCTGATGCTATATTCTTCTTCCTATAGCCCAGCTTCTCAGATTATTTGTTCAACATACACATTGAATAAGTATAAATAAGACTCACACCCTTCCTGATTTACTTGTAGCAACATGAATATAGGAGAATTTGTTTCAAATTCTGCATGCATTCCATGCTGTAATAGAATAATTAGTAATGGTGTAGAAAGTGAAACTATTTTGGAATCTGAAATTGTCACATCTACAGATCTAATAAAAAACAGAAATATAGATTCTGTTTTGTGAAATAAGTTTTCTTCTCATGATGTAAATTATTGGATCAAAAGAGGGCTCAGTGATGGTCAATGTTACAGTCAACCATTGGAAAATACATGTCCAACATTTATCGATGGTAAACAAACAAAGTTCTGTAGGCAGAATATATTTCCGCGTACAAAGCTAATTGTGAAAATTATAAGAGGATGTGGCTACTGTATTCCCTATCAGTTGACTCTCTATTTTTTGTTTGGAAGCTATTCCATCCTAAATTATTTAATTCTTGATCTGCTCTGGAATGATTTAGCAAATAGTGCAACTTGAATATGATTGAAAAATATGAAAACCATTCAATTTACAGAGATTTATGTTATCATATTTAAACAGAAGAAATGGCTTAACTCATAGACACAAATTAAGGAAGAATATCCGTATTGGAAAGCTATTTTGCAATATGCTGTTGCCGTCAGTGTAACAATAGCTGAAAGTGGACCATCTTTCCAAGGAATAAATAAAGTATGTGGGTCCCTGCAAAATGGAAATAGTTGAACTTGAACATCTTGCTCAGTTTGATACATTTTAGCAGGTCACATAAAAAAATATGGTGAAACAGGAAAGGTCAAACCATAATATACAAAATTTGAAGAATTAATAAACTTAATGGGAGCTCTGGTAGCATAGTGCCTAAGGCACTTGACTGCTAACCAGAAGGCTGGCGGTTCAAACCCACCAGCCACTCCTCGGAAGGAAGTTTGGGCAATCCTACTTCCATAGCGATAGTGCCTTGGAAACCCAAGGAGGGGTTGCTATGAGTCGGGGCCGACTCGATGGCAAATAACAACAACAACAACAATGGGAGCTCCAGTAAGATGGCAGAATAAGCAGACAAACTACACAGACCCTCTTCAACAAAGAAAAGGGGAACCAATTAACATAGATATAAAAGATAATCCTGGAGCCCTGAGCTTTGCACAGAAGGATACAGAAGTATACTAAACCTCAACTAGTAAGTAAATCCTGCATGAAAACACCAAAAAAAGAGACATACAGAGCTGTGGTCTGTCAGTGATCCTGATGGCCTGGACAGCTTGGATATTGCCAAAGGGTGTAAGGACCTAAGAATTAACCTAAAAATCGGTGCTGCATGGAGGACTGCACTGGTGGCTGGTGAATAAAAGAGGACGCAGCAAAGAGGAAGGTGGGCTGAGCTGTGGACGTTTGCCTGTCCAGAGGGTGCAGCCATTTTCAATGGTTACAAGCAGTTCGACCATTTTGGATATTTAATGTGACAGCATTCTTTCAGATTCCAGGGGACTAAGAATAGGCTCCACTTGCCAGGGACTGCAAGAACATTCCAGACACAAACAATTGGAAAGGAGCAATATTTCCCTTGTTACTCTTAGACCCCACACCCTCTTGCTTAACAAGAGGCTATCCTTCACTTCCATCCACCTTCTGGGCTGGTAGGAATTCCATTCAAACCTGTGTGCTCTGACGGAGCCTTGGTGTTCTGGCCCACCCT
>NW_006921594.1:29713981-29715973 GCF_000298275.1 Orycteropus afer afer
CCAAGATTTGTTGGAAGAGAACTTCCTTGATATGATGAAAGATAAGAATATATCCATTCAGGAAGTTCAGCAAACCCCAAACAAGATAGAGAAAATCACCAAGACATATCATCATCAAACTCACCAAAACCAAAGACAAAGAAAGAATCCTGAAAGCAGCACAGGAAAAATGAAAAGTTACCTACAAAGGACAACCAATAAGAATAAGCTCTGGATTCTCAGCAGAAACCAAGCAAGCAAGATGGCAAAGAGATGGTATATATAGAAGCCTGAAAGAGAAAAATTTCCAACATGAATTACATACACAGCAAAATTTTCCCTCAAATATGATGTTGAAATTAGGAGATTTCCAGATTAGCAGAAATTAAGAGAATTTGTTAAAACAAGACTAACCTTACAAGAGATACAGAAAGGAGTCCTTACAACAGAGAACCAATAATAGCAAATAACAACCTACCATTAATACACAAGATGATATAACCCAAAAACCAACACAGCTATAGTAGTATCCAAAGTAAAATAAGCTTACAAGATTGTAAACAGGGAACCAGAGACATCAATTGGCAAATGAGGACAACTACAAATCAAAAAGAGGAAAAAAACATTGTAGTTATGGAACTTGTAAATGGTGAGGAAGTCAAGAGTGTTGCAAGACAGAATGGACAGTTCTAAACTCAAGGAGCAAATTATAAATCACAGGGTAACCTGAAAAAAAAAAATTATAAATCTTGACAACACAATAAAAAAGAGGACAAACACAAATATTTAGCAAATACTAAAACAATACACCAAAGGAAATGATAATATGATTCATAAACAAAATGAGCTCAGCACAGAAAATTATATGGAACAAAAAAACCAGTAACACCATGAAAAAACACATAACAAATGACAGCAACCAATTCATACTTGTTGGTAATTAGACTGAATGTCAAAGGATTAAATGCACCACTCAAGAAATGGAGAGTTACAGACTGGATAAGAAAACATAACCCATCAATATGTTGTCTGCAAGAGACACACCTTTGAGACAAAGACAAAAATAGACTAAAATAAATGGTTGGAAAAAGATTTATCAAGCAAATAATAACCAAAAACAAGTGAGTGGTAATATTAATTTCTGATAAAATTAACTTTAAGACAAAAACCACCATAAGAGACAAGAAAGGACATTATATAATGATTACAGGATCAATTGCACAAGAAGCTATAATCATAGTATATATCAATTGACCCAGTGAAAGAGCCCCCAAATACATAAATCAGACTTTAACAGAATTGAAAACACAAATTGATGACTCCATAGTCATAGTTGTTGTTGTTGTTATGTGCAGTCAAGTCAGACCCGACTCATAGCCACCCCTCCTTAGGTGAGGCAGTATCACTACAGAAGTAGATTGCCTCATCTTCCTTCTGAGGAGTGGCTCGTGGGTTTGAACCACCAGCCTTCTGGTTAGCAGTCAAGTGCCTTTAGGAACTACACTACCAGAGCTCCTAGTGGGAGAGTTTAATACACCACTTTCAATGAAAGATAGAACAACTGAAAAGAAACTCAGCAAAGACGTAGAAGAGCTAAACAATACAATCTGCCAACTTGATCTTATAGATCTATAGAGCACTTCACCCAACAACAGCACAATATACATGCTTTTCCAGGGCACATGGAACATTCTCCATGAGACCATATGTTAGGTCATAAACTAAGCCTTAATAAATTTAAAACATTGAAATATTGCAAATCATCTTCTCAGATTGCAATGTTATCAAATTAGAAATCAACAGCAGGAAGATCAACAGAAAGAGAGCAAACATATGGAAACTGAACAACACCCTCCTAAAGAATAACTGGGTATAGAAGAAATAAGAAATGAAATTTAAAAAATTCCTTGAATCAAATGTGAATGAAAACACAACATACCAAAATCTTTGGGACATAGCAAAAGCAGTGATCAGAGGCCAATTTATGGCAATAAATGCACACATCAAAAAAAA
>NW_006921594.1:29718131-29729018 GCF_000298275.1 Orycteropus afer afer
AGAATCCTAGCCAATAGACTCCAACAACATATCAAGAAGATAGTTCATTATTACCAAGTGGGGTTCATATCAGGTATGCAAGGATGGTTCAACATTAGAAAAACAATCAACCTCATCCACCACATAAATAAGAGAAAGGAAGAGAACCACTTGATTATATCAATCGATGCAGAATAGGCATTTGATAAAATCCAACACCCATTCCTGATCAAACTCTCAGAAAAATAGGAACAGAAGGGACATTCCTCAACATAATAAAGGGCATATATGCAAAACCAACAGCCAACATTCTTCTCAATGCAGAGACATTGAAACCATTCCCCTTGCAAACAGGAACCAGACAAAGATGCCGTCTATCACCAATTCTATTCAACATTGTATTGGAAGTGCTAGCCAGGGCAATAAGACAAGAAAGGGAAATCAAAGACATCTAAACTGGTAAGGAAGAAGTAAAAATATCCCTATTTGCTGATGATATGATCCTATACCTAGAAAACCCAGGAGACTCAGTAAAATATCTACTGGAACTAAATGAGAGATTTAACATCATGGCAGGATACATAATCAACATCCAAAAATCAGTTTGATTCCTCTGCACTTGCAAAGAGATTGCTGAAAAGAAATAAGGAAATCCGTATCATTTACAATAGCTACCAAAAGTAAAATAAAATACTGAGCATAAATCTTACCAGGGACACAAAAGAAAACTATAAAACACTATTTCAAGAAACCGTAAGAGATCTACATAAATGGAAGAACATCCATGCTCGTGGGTAGGAAGATTGAACATTGTGAAAATGTCAATTCTACCCCAAGCAATTTATACATTCAGTGCAGCCCCAATCCAGATCCCATCAACATTCTTTAAGGATATGGAAAAACTGATCACTAATTTTATATGGAAAGGAAAGAGACCTTGGTTAAGCAAAGCATTATTGAGGAAGAAGAACAAAGTAGGAGGTGTTACACTCCCAGATCTTAAAACTTACTATAAAGCCACAGTAGTCAAAACTGCCTGGTATGGGTACAATGACAGTCACATACACCAATGGAATAGAATTGAGAACCCAGAAATATATCCATCAACTTATGGTCAGCTGATCTTTCACAAAGGACCGAAATACATAAATGGGGAAGAGAATGTCTGTTTAACAAATGGTGCGGGCAAAACTTGAGATCCATTTGCAGAAAAATGAAGCAAGATCTATACCTCACACCATAACAAAAACTAACTCCAGATGGATCAAAGACTTAAATGTGAAACCTAAAACTATAAAGTTCCTCATGGAAAAACTAGGGCCAAATTTAGGGAGCTCTGGTACCATAGTGGCTAAAGCACTTGACTGCTAACCAGAAGGCTGGCGGTTCAAACCCACCAGCCACTCCTCAGAAGGAAGGTTGGGCAATCCTACTTCCGTAGTGATACTGCCTCGGAAACCCAAGGAGGGGTCGCTATGAGTTGGGGCTGACTCGACGGCACATAACAACAACAACAACAACAATATATGACATAAATAGACTATCAAGCATAACCCAAAACACAAACAGAAGAATAGAAACTAGATGAATGCTGCTTTCTAAAAATTAAATATTTATGTGCTTCCAAAGATTCCTCCAAAAGATTCAAAAGAGAACCTACAGATTGGGAAAAAAATATTCAGCAATGCCATATCTGACAAGGGACTTCTCTCCAGAAAACTCCAACATCTCAACAACAAAAGGACACATAATCCAATTAAAAAATGTGTGGAAGACATGGATAGATACTTCACCAAAGAAGATATTCAGGCAGCCAACAAACATTTAAAGAAACCCTCATGATCATTAGCGATTAGAGAGATGCAAATCAAAACAACAATGAGATACCATCTTGCCCCAGCATTAGTAGCAAAGTTCAACAAGGCAGAAAACAAACACTGATGAAGATGTGGAGACATCAGGACTCTTGTACACTGCTGGTTGGACTGTCAAATGATATAACCACTGTGGAAAGCAGTATGATGATTTCTTAAAAAGTTGCAATTAGAAATACCTTTAGACCCAGCCATTCCATTACCAGGTGTATGTCCTAAAGAAGTGAGGAGTATCAGGACTAGAACAGATATATGTACATCCATGTTAATTGCAGCACTATTTCCAATAGCCAAAACATGGAAACAACCTAGGTGGCCATCAACAGAAGAATGGATAACCAAGCTATGGTACATACACACGATGGAATACTACCCAACCCTGAAGAATAATGGAGAATCAACAAAACACCGCATAACATGGGTGAACTAGGAGGACATTATGCTGAACGAAATAAGTTAATCACAGAAGGACAAACACTGTATTAGTCCATTATTGTAAAAAGTCAAAGAAAGGTTTATCTATGGAAGGAACTTTTCTTTGTTGGTTACAAGGGGAGGGGAGAAGGGGAAGGAGGGAGCACTGTTAGGTAGAGACAAGTATTGATTTGGGAGAAGAGAAGGCCAGTGTACCAAATGTGAGTGATCAGTACTGTGGCATTGAGGGAGAGGAAGACATAGAGAGATGTGTGGGAGGTACAGACAGCAAAGAGGAACCCTTTTGCACATACACTTACACTACTGTGTTTTCAGTGAAGGCAAACATTGATATATTGGTGGATTGATGGGTGGACAGGCTGAACTATTAGGTATGTCCATGCAGGGGAGAGTGTGCCCAAGACCATGTATAGAGTTGGCAGACAATGTCTCTACACATGTGTTTTTATGTCTAAGAATTTCCAGGTATATAGTAGAGCTGACAAGGGGCAAGGTTGTAGTTACTTCTTGGCGCCATAGCCAGCTACCCAGAGAGAATGAGTAGTTGGACCTGTGGGCTCAGAACCATGGTCCCAGGGGACAACAAGCTCAATTGGCATAACATACTACACAAAAGCATTGTTCCACATCCTCATTTGGCAAGTAGCGACTAGAATCTTAAAAGCTTGCAAGTGGCCATCTAAATGCAATCATGGGTGTCTCCTCATAGCAACCATGGGTGTCTCCAACTCATAGCAACCCCTGCATGGGTTTCTGAGGTAGTATCTCTATGGAAGTAGATTGCATAGCCTTCCTTCTGAGGAGTGGCTGGTGGGTTTGAACCACCGACCTTCTGGTTAGCAGTCAAGTGCCTTAGGCATTATACCACCAGATAATTTATTTAAGTTGATTATATGGAATAATACATTGCAGCACTTTCATCAGATGAATTAAGCTGTCCAAGATTCAGAAGTAAATTTAAAAACATGTACAGATCTCAACCAGACATTAACAGGGTTTTACATGATTTAAGAGAAGACTTTGAAAATATACAAAACAAATACTGCTGAATACTGATTATTAAGCATTTAACTGTCACAGAAGCATTACAGAGAAATAAACAAATGATAGAATGGTCTAGAAGTGTGACTGAGTGCCAGAGAGCAATTTTGTGTAGCCACATACTACACCATCATTGATACACTTGAATCTTGCAAAGATTAAAGATCAGGAATGGAATCTATAGACAAACTGAAGTGTCAAGCTATACATATTTCAATCTTGAAAAGAATGACAAAAGTGTATAAAGTTCTTTCAAATAAATTTTCCTTCTTAAAAAAGGTGGATATACCTGATGAAGAATGCATGAAGGCATTCAAGAAATTAGTGCAGGCTTATCCTGATGACTTAAGTAATAACCTTTATGGAGAACTGATGCAATTTATTTTTCTTACATGAGAAACAAGTTTACAGATTCAGCAAAGAGAAACTTTACTCATGTAGGCATGTATAATTTCACAATAGAAGATAAAATGCATTGTTATTTCCTGATGCTGAATTTGCTTTATGCATAGTCCTAACTTTAATCATCACAAATAGCACAACAGAACAGTCATTTTTGTCCCTAAAGAGATTAAAAACCCTCAGTGTACAATAAAGATTCAAGAAAGACCCTTCATTGTCCTTTTTATGTACGGAAGTCTATATCATTCAGCAGGAATATGTGAGTAAGCATTGGAGGGGGCACCACAGATTATCAATGCTTGGGGCACTCACATGTCTTAATCCAGTCTCAAGAATGCATGTTGATTAACTACCATAGAATCTTAGAATTCGGGAGCAAAATGAAGATTTGGATTCTGGCCTAGTTGTTTCTAACCAAGAAGGCATGTACAAAGCACATAGGTTGTGTTCATTAACGTATGTATTCATTATATCTTGGAAGATTGTGATTTAATGTGCCTGGAATAGGATAAACCATTTGAATTTTCACTATGATTTATGGATATATAGCTGTTTTTCATATTTTGTTGATTTTCCAATTGTTATAGTGATTAAAATCTTCACAATGTGCCAGGTATGCAGATACCATATCGATGAAAAATGTTGTTGTAACTCTTTATGTTTATTATTTAGCCCTGGCTCATTTGCAAATCATAACACATGCACACACACACGCACCCTTCCCAATCTCACATATGTCTTGTTTTATTGAAGGTAACTGGAAGATTCCCCAGCATGTTGTTTTCTCTCTATTTTTTGTTCCCTTCTTCTGCACCATCAAGAACAATATTTTCTCTTTCCCTTTGTTTTGGTTACCTAGTGCTGCTCTGACAGAAATATGCCACAAATGGGATGGCTTGAACAAACAGGACTTCATTCTCTTACAATTTTGGAGGCTAGAAGCCTGAGTTCAAAGTCCCAGGGTCTAAGGGCTGGGTGAAAGCCCCTCAACGTTGGGCTTCAGCTCTGCCTCTTGCTCCCCTCCAACTGAAACTGGAAGCTTTCTCCACTCAGGTGGCTACTGGCTGCTGAGGCTGACAAACCCAAGGTTGACAAGTAAAATGGCACAGTCCCAATGTTACCAAACCACATGGAAGGACATTAATTCAAGTCCATTGAAGTCCCAGATCAGCACAGCATGGCAGGCTACTGAATGAAGACTTGGCTACATGCAGGGTTCAAGCATGCCAGAAAGCTGGAGACCTTCCTCAAAGTTGCTTCTTATATACTGGAAGCAGCCCACATCCCTAAAGCAGCTACGCGGCTGCTCCAATAGATGTTCGTCTCCTTTTTCTCTCCTCTTCCTCTTCCTGTATCCCCTTCATCTATGGTTGCTTCCTTTATGTCTTTGGGACTCAATTTACTTTTATTTCTTGCCTTTCCAAACAAAAGCTGCAAAACAAGTAAGTCATTTCTTTTTGATCAGTCAACAAGTAGGACATGGGATTCAACTGAGCCTTTTGTTCTCTTTTTTATTTGCTGGTAAAGCCAGACTCTTAATGACCTTTTCCCCTTCCCTCTCTTTCATTTGCATAATTGGAACTTCCCAGTTACTTGAATTGTTTGAAAATCTGGTCTTTCTCTATATATGAATTAGTCACATTTTATTTTAATTATCATTAAGATGACCATGATGATATGTGGAAAAAATGAAAAATGACAACATTTAAATATTTTAACCAATATGAGCACACTCATACTTTAAATACACTTTTAGTTTTACTTGAAATATTTATTAATTGGCCTCTGACTGCTTCTTATTTTATACACATTTCTGATTTTCTCATCTTTGTTTTTCTAGTTGCTTTTCTTTTCTTTGTGGTTGTATAAGCAAACATAATCATTGATACAATATTAAATGTATGTACATCTGAACTACATTATTAAGAAATAGCTTAGCAAAATGATTTTCGTATTACTGTTTTGTTCCATCAGCAAACAAACCTAATT
Organism: Orycteropus afer afer; assembly: GCF_000298275.1. NCBI lineage: Eukaryota > Metazoa > Chordata > Mammalia > Tubulidentata > Orycteropodidae > Orycteropus > Orycteropus afer. The sequence continues at coordinate 29,723,852 of NW_006921594.1, forward strand.
TATGGTGGTGAGTTGATTTATTTTGACATTTTGATGAGATATATTTTGACAGACAATACACTTGAACCAGAAAATGTTAGTGCTTGATAAATAGTCTCAGTGAGATGTGGTCCTTGGGTGGTTTCTCATTTCCCAGTATTTATTGCTAGCAGTTTAAATCTCCTAAATCCAGAATGATTCAGGACTTTATATGCATCTTTTCATTTACAAGTGTGTTATGGCTAAGGTTACAGAGATAAAAGTTCCAAAACGTCCATTTAAGCAAGTCATAGCTTTTAAAATGATTATGTTTGTGAAAAACCATTTGGATCCTATTGAAAATGAAATCAAAACTATGAAAATTGGAAACAAAATGGAAAAGTATTCTTTCAAGTACTTTTAAATTCATTCAATTCAGATAACACTATAGGTCTAAGATTGTATCTAAAATATTTGTAGTAGAAAAGAGAAAACTTGATCATAAAATAAATAGAAGATTAACAGATATTTAATTATTTTATTTCTTCTCATACCAACTCTTTGGTTATACTTAGCATTTACTAATAAAGATACATAATGCTTTGAAAAGGATAAAAAGAATTTAACAACCCAGTGACAGAACTGAAGATTGTTCACCTTTTTCTTAGGCTGTGAGTATAAATAGATTTTCCAAATAACCCAAAAGTATCTCATTAGTCACTAATACTGTCTAGAGGCATCATGGGTACACTGCCCAACATTCCCACCACTCAGAGAACACCAAATAAAAAATGTGATTTTAATTTGACATTACATAAAATCAAAAACATAGTTTAAGTAACATATCATCTATTATGATCTAGTTATTAATGTTTTACAGTTAATAATGCATTGTGTAACAGGAAGATGGGGCAATCTACTTTCTCAGTGATACTGCCTTGGAAACCCAAGGAGGGATCGCTATGAGTCAGGTCTGACTTGATGGCACATAACAACCACAACAACAGTATATATTATGTTTTATTTGAATAACTAACATGAGTGGCAGAGAGAATTTTTTTCCATTATTTGTCTCCTCTTTTTTTCCTCCCTCTAGAATAATAGAATGCCAAAGTTGGAGGGAATCTTCAAACTCCAAATTCACTGCCATCAAGTCAATTTTGACTCATAGCTGCCACCTTTGGGTTTCTGAGGTGGTAAATCTTTATGGAAGTAGACTGCCCAGTCTTCCTTCAACAAAGTGGCTGGTGGATTTGAACCAGCAACTTTCTGGTTAGCAGTCAAATGCCTTAGGTACTATACCACCAGAGCTCTTTGGAGGGAGTCTTAGAAGGTGCCTAGTTGAATTCTCCTCTAGTGTGGCTGCCATCTTTATAGTAACTCTGTCAGCCATGATATGAACTGTTTCTGTAACACAAAGTACTTCATTTCCCAAGGCAGCTCATTTCCATATTAAATGCTGCTATTTTCATGAAAATCATCCTATCTTGAGCTGAAAGCGAGAATGGTCAGATTTCATCTGGCCTACTTTGGTCATATTGTCAGAAGGGACCATTCCCTGGAGAATGATGTCATGCTTGTTAAAGTGGAAGGTCGACGAAAGAGAGGAAGGCCTTCAATGAGATGGATTGATGAGGTGGCTGCCACGATGGGCTCATATATAGGAAGGATCATGGAGCTGGTGCAGGATCCAGAGGTGTTTCGTTCTACTGTGCACAGGGTCGCTATAAGTTGGACACGACTCAAAATCACCTAGCAACAACAACAACATCTTGAACTGAAATATATTTAAAATATTGTTGTTGTTGTTGTTATTTGCCATCGAGTCGGCCCTGACTCATAGCCACCCCTCCTTGGGTTTCCGAGGCAGTATCATTAAGGAAGTAGGAATGCCCAACCTTCCTTCCAAGGAGTGGCTGGTGGGTATTTAAAATATTAGATACATTATTCCTAGGGATAATGTTAAGTAGCATATGTCTAAAACCAAAACAACAACAACAGAAAAAATAATTCACTGCTCTTTAGTGGATACAACTCATAGTGACCCCTCCTTGGCTTTCCAAGGCAGTATGTCTACAGAAGTAGATTGACCAATCTTCCTTCCAAGGAGTGGCTGGTGGGTTTAAACTGCCAGACTTCTGGTTAGCGGTCAGATGCCTTAGGCCCTATGCCACCAGAGCTAGACAGAATATGTCTAATACCTTTTTTATGTGAACAGTTATTATATTTGTTTAAAATCAATATTTATCCTTAAGTTCTCTAAATGTTTACATGTAACATCATCATGTCCTTCAAAAGGTATAAGGAATAGTCCTTTCATCATGTAGAATCCTCAGCTGAATATAGTATTCCAAGCTATTCATTTAAATACAGGATAAACCATCCTGTTCATGACGATATAATTGCCATAATCAATCAAACTATATACTTAAAATGAGGATATTTTTGTAGGAAAATTATGTATTTATAACATTTAAAAATACACATATAAATATGCACACAAATCTTTTTTATATCTATAGTTAAAATTCCCTTCCTATTTCCCCTTTTTTATTTTTGTATTTGCTTCTTTCTTTGTTTTCATAAGCTGGCTAGAGGATAAGCTAAAACGAAATGGCATTTCTCATCAGCCTGATGAATGTAAGTGATTCTCAAGGCAGGAGAAAAAGGAGATTAAATAATAGGTGGTTGAATATATATAAATACATATTTAAAATTTCAAAAGAAACACAAAGCAATGACACTAGATTCTGTATAGCCTTTTTAAAAAAGTTAGAGAATCCAATTGTCTTTAAAAATCAGAAAATTTTGAAACTTCCCTAACTATTGAAAGAGTCATGATCACACAGTGGTGCTTGGCTGCTAACTAAAAGATTAGTGGTTTGAACCCATCCAGTTTTTCCTCGGGAAAAAGGCCTTGTGATCTGTCCCTCTAAAGACTGCAGTCAAGAAAACTCTATGGGGCAGTTCCAATCTGTCACATAGATTCATTGTGAACTGAAATCTACTTGAGGGCTCCTCACAACAACAGTGACAACAACACAACTATTGGGTAAAACAAGAATGAAAATTAGAATTCCTGAATATTTTAGAGGTCTACATATCAAAAAATTACAGGAAGCAGAAAACATTCTCATGCTTTATTATTAATCAAAACTAATAAAAATAAAGCAAGTATTAAAATAATACTATATAAAATAAAAAAAAGAAAAGCAAGCTAACTAAATAATAAAATAAAAAGTAGAAACCAATGAATTAGAAAAGAAAAATAATTAAATTGGTGAAAAAACAGATTTTTTTTTTAGAGATGTTATAAAATAAAATTAACACTTTTGAAGTGGTTACTGCATGGAGAACACTGTACCAAATACTGTAAACATACACACACAAAGATGTTACAACTTCTGTCTTTCATTTGTATGTGTATAATTTATACTTTAAAAAGCAATATAATTTCTGGTATTGAGCCCTCACTGCCCAATAGAGAAAATTTATTCTTGGCTTTTCAGTATAAATGTAGTAAATTCAGTGATCTTACAAACATACAAAAAACGTAAATTTGCTAGAGTATAAGCTTGAATAGAGCCTGTCTTTGTGTCGGTGTATGACACAGAGTAGATCTTGAATACATAATTTTTAAATCAATTTGAAAATTCTGAAACAGTCAGGATGAATTCCCCAGACCCTTCTTCATTGTTAGAAAAGGGTTGCCCATGGTTCAGCCCTATGTGTCTTAGTTTTATGGTATGTTATGCAGTATGATTTACTTCATGTGTTGCTCTGATGCTAACATTGAGGTAGATTGTTGTCAACTTGTCTGGGCCTGGTTGAGTGGCTCGGCAGCTGGATGTGGTTATTTCTCATGGTGAGATAGGCAATCAATTCCATGGTGGTCCTGAAACAGCTGAGTAGCTGCTTTACAATGTGGGCTGCTTCCAATATATAAGAAGCAGTTTTGAGGAAGGTCTCTAGCTTTTTGACTCTCTTGGACCCCACATGTAGCTGAGTCTTCAGTAAGCAGCCTGCCATGGTCTGCCAATCTTGGGACTTGTAAAAGCAGCCTGTCATGGTCTGCCAATCTTGGGACTTGTAATGGACTTGAATCAATGGCCTGCCATGTGGTTTGGTAATATTGGGACTGTGCCTTTTCACTTGTCAACCTTGGGTTTGTCAGCCTCAGCAGCCAGGAGCTGCCTGAGTGAAGAGATGGCTCTAGCTTCAGTGGGCTGGGAGCAAGAGGCAGAGCTGAAGCCCAAAGCTGAGGGGCTTTTTCACCCAGCCCCTAGAGCCCAGCACTTTGAACTTAGACTTAAAGCCTCCGAAATTGTAAGAGAATAAACTTCTGTTTGTTCAAGCTCTCCCATTTGTGGTATTTCTGTTAGAGTGGCACTAGTTAAGGCACTTGACTGCTAACCAGAAGGCTGGTGGTTCAAACCCACCATCCACTACTCAGAAGGAAGGTTGGGCAATCTACTTCCGTAGTGATATCACCTTGGAAACCCAAGGAGGGGTCGCTAGGAGTTGGGCCAATTGGACTCGAGGGCATACAATGACAACAACAATAGTTAACCAAAACATACACCTCCCACTGGTGAGCTGAAATGTAAACACATTGTTGTTTCAGCCTGACAAGATGGTCCAATCTCTATTCTCTACTGAAATTGTCCTTTATGTCAACTCAGTGACCTCAAACAGAGTCATTGAGATCTTTCTCCTTCAGCTAATTTACATTATCTTCCTGAGGCAGAAATAAAATATGCCATTTTCCCTGACTGTACTTAAGCCCTCTTGTAGAGAAACAGAATAATATACACAAAGATTCTGAAGTCAGGCTCAGCTGCTTACTGTGTCTTTGGGGCAAGATACAAACTTCTCTGAATCTGCCTTCTCAACTATAAAATGGAAACAATGCTATCACATCATAAGGTTATTAAAATATTAAAAGAGTTGTTTAGGGTATGGAAAACTCTATAGAATGTTATTTCTTCTTTTCCAACACCTCATATGATCAGTGCTATTTACTGTTTAGGAACTATGCTGATTGCATGTGATTATCTCTATAAATGTCTCAAATGCCGGAAAAATTTACAGATAACTCTTTGGAATTAAAATTGACCCACCAGCCACTCCTCGGAAGGAAGATGGGGCAATCTACTTCCGTAGTGATACTGCCTCGGAAACCCAAGGAGGGGTCGCTATGAGTCGGGTC
>NW_006921594.1:29729418-29733646 GCF_000298275.1 Orycteropus afer afer
TGCCTAAGGCACTTGACTGCTAACCAGAAGGCTGGCGGTTCAAACCCACCAGCCAGTCCTCGGAAGGAAGGTTGGGCATTCCTACTTCTGTAGTGATACTGCCTTGGAAGGGAGCTCTGGTAGAATAGTGGCTAAGACACTTGCCTGCTAACCAGATGGCTGGAGGTTCAAACCCACCAGCCACTCCTCGGAAGGAAGGTTGGGCAATGCTACTTCCGGAGTGATACTGCCTAGGAAACCCAAGGGGAGGGGTCGCTATGAGTCGAGTTTGACTCTATGGCACATAACAACAACAACAACAACTGCCTTGGAAACCCAAGGAGGGGTCGCTATGAGTCGGGCCGACTTGATGGCGAATAACAACAACAACACAACAGCCAAAAAGTTGGCCATTTGAATCCACCCAGAGGCACCACAAAAGACAGACCCGGCAATCTGCTTCTGAAAGGCAAGAAGCTTGAAAACATGCATGGAGCAATTCTACTCCATACACTTGGGCTTGCCATGAGTGAGAACTGACTCAACAGCAACTAACAACAATAATACACAACACATACCTGTTCGAGTTTAAATAATATAACAGCAAAGAGTAGACTAAGGAAAACTAGGCTTGCCGTTTTCCCCCAACTACAAATAAATAAATAAATAGATAATAGGTAGGTAGGTAGATAGATAGATAGATATATACATACATACATACATACATAAAGAAGAGGACAGAAAACTACAAGGATGGTGAAAAATGAGAATAACAAATTTAACACCAATTGTTTAATTATAATAAGTAATGGAAATTAAACATCTGTTTCTTTATAGAATTTAATCACAGATATTTAATATAGCTTTTATACATCTTAAGAATGCTCTGGTGGTGTAGTGGTTAAGGCATTTCCCTTATAACTAAAGGCGTCCAACCCACCAGCTGCTCCATGGAGGAAAAATAAGGCAGGCTGCTTCCGTAAAGATTTACAGCCTTGGAAAACCAATGAGGGTCACTATGAGTCAGAATAGACTCAATGGCAGTAAGGTTTTTTGGGGGATTTATATATATCTTGAGGAGCTCTGGTGGCACTGTTTAAAGATTGGTCAGCTGACCAAAATGTTAGAACCCACCAGCAGTTCTATGTTCTACAGAAAAAAAGATGTGGCAGTCTGCTTCCACAAAGATTTACAGCCTTTGAAACTGTATGGGGCAGATCTACTCTATTCTGGAGGGTCACTATGAGTTACAATCAACTAGATGACGGTGAGTTTTTTTGCTTGTATTTTGGATATACATTTTGAAGAAAATTGACATTAACTTTAGGATTATCACTAAATAAAGACTGTGTTACCAATAAGGCGACCTGGATACACTGAACTACATTATAAGGCCATGTGAAAACAAAAGACAGATATCCATTCCAATTTGGGCAGAGAACTTTGTTAGGCAGCACCGGGTAAAATATAGGCCATGCGGAAGGCAATACTGGGTGTAAACCGGGGTTGAACACTTGAACCCTGCAGGTAGCTGAGCTTTCAGGCCATGTAGAAGCTGCCTACCATGGTCAGCCAATCTTGGGACTTTTAATTGACTTGAATCAATGGCCTGCTATGTGGTTTGGTAATATCAGAACTGTGCCTTTTTCACTTGTCAACCTTGGGTTTGTCAGCCTCAGCAGCCAGGAGCTGCCTGAGTGAGGAGATGCCTCTAGATTTAGTGTGCTGGGAGCAAGAATAAGAGAGGAGAAATTTAAGGTATTTTAAATGTGCAAATTAAACCATGTTTGAGAATATCTGGGATACTACAGATCTGTTGCTTCTCTCATTGACTCTGGACTGGGAGGAGTAGATTAAAAAATCATGTAGAGATAATTTATTATGTTTCACTTGTTCTACTAACTCACTGAAATTCCTGCATGGAAGGTCGTAAAAATCTGGGAATGATGAGACTCCTCTCTAGTGACTTAAATGAGATGACCTAAACTTGGAGCAATCTCTGTACCTGTTCTTTTTTTCTCTTGCTTCAACCCTGAATGTTTGGGATAGCGCAGTACTGAAAGTAGGTTAAACATTAACCATGAGGACTTTCTAGTTTTCAATAACAGATCATTTTTGATATTTCAACCCCTCCAGAGCACTGAAGAAGATAGAAAGATTTCCAATTAATTTTGTGAAAATACAATGATGTAGTACTAATATCTGTAATATACATACAGCATGAGAAACAAAACAAAAGCTAAGTCTAAAACAAAATAAATGAATAAACATTCAATTGTTTAAACAATTAAAAAAATAAAAATAAAAATTATTCATAATAAATTAAGTTTGATTCAAACATAGTTAAATTTCAACTATAGTTATTATTTAATACCCAATTAAAATATTCTTATCAATATGCCTGATATTTTAAAATATGATAGTATCAAGCATTCTGAAAAGAACAGTAACCGAACCTTAATTTCTAAAGCAAATAAACATAATGAAAAAAGAAAAAAAATTACCAAGAGTTTAAAAACTCTACCATCTCTAAACTCATCAGTAAAAGATATCACTCACAAATAAAAGTGAACATCATATGACAAAGTGAAACATTGGAAACATTACATTAAAGTCAGAATATTATTAGCAATATTGGTATTTAACACTGTTCTGGAAGTTCAGGACAACACAAGATAATTACAATTAGGTAATATTATTGGAAGGAAAAAATGTATTTGCACAAATATATAAACATAAAAATAAAAAATAAGTAGAATTTTAAGAATAAAATAATACTAGTAAAGCAGCTAGGTACCAGATAAATATACAATATGCCATCTCTATACATATACCAAAAATAACCTTTATTAAAGGGTTGAAATTTAACAAATAAGTTGTATAGGAAAAAAAATGTAGCTTTTATATTTTCTATAACTTCATGTTTTTCCCCAGCCCTCACACTGTTGGGTAACTTTGGGGGTATGAGGTGGAGATGATAGACTTTAACTTATTTATAAAGAGAACATCTGTAGTGTAGTTTCTTTTGACTTAATGCAAAGTATATTCTAGAAACAAGGTGACTCGTTTTCACTTTGAGATACTTAATCACATTAGTTGTAAAGGAAGATTTGTAATAAATCCCCACTGGCATGAAACATATCTCAAGACTTGTCTACAAAATTTGAAGAAGTTTTTCTAGACAGTTTTTATGTGGCTATTGTCCAATGTATGTCTTAAAGTGTAAAATCCATCCTCAGGTTTTGACATAATTTTTCGTATTTCACTCAGATTTTTCTGGGAGGACATATTTTTCTTGATCTTTAGGGGGAAGAAATAATAAGAAGCAGAATCAGGAACAAATTTAATCCACAAAACTCTCCCCAAAAAGTTCTTAATCACTTGGGATCACCACATCAAGCGCAGAAATTCAATCCAGTTGTGAAGATGGAAGATAATCCTCAAAGATGAATATTAAGAATGAAGGGAGAAAATATATTTTTAACCAGCTATCACAAACTGTGTGTTAAGTGTTTGTTTTTCATAAAGACTAGAACATATTTTGTCAGTCATTTTCTCCATCAATTTTTGAGTCTGGCGTGTAGCCAATGAAATTAAATCCATTTATAATTAAACCTTCAAAAGATTAGGTTTTAAAAACCTGTTTGATAAAGGAAGGTGCTTATTCCATAAGCCTCTTACAATCTTAAAACGGGAAGATTTCAATTCATTAAACCCACTCAGACATAACAGATTTTAGAGAAAGGTATCAGATTTAGGGCAGGTTTAATGATATGTTAAATTTGATAAGCTGCACATTCTCTTAGGGCACGTTCATGAAATTTAAAAAGAAGCTATTTGTAATATCAAGATGTGTAAGTTCTGCTAGAGGGGAAGAGCAAATACAGTAGAACATATTTCCCAAAATATGAAAATAAAATAACAAGTCATCTTTTCATAAATTCTAGACACCTTAGAACATACTGTTCCCTGAGTAACTGTTCCCTGAGTAACTGTAAGAGAATTATGCTTTAAGCCTTTGGTACACAAAGGTAACACATTGGTGATGGATGAGAATATATGCACAATATATTCCAACAGCAGGACAAACTTGTCTGTCGGTTTGTCCTACTGTGGTGACATGTAGACGTGAGTTTTGAGGCTGAGCCTCTGGTGTTAAAACCCAGCGAGATGCACCTGGCGCATAGGTAACAGCCAGTTTATAGACTGAGACAGACTAGGAAGAAGGAAGAGGCCGTCCACTTCTGAA
>NW_006921594.1:29736376-29739688 GCF_000298275.1 Orycteropus afer afer
TGTGCATGGGGTCGCTATGAGTCGGAAACGACTCGACGGCACTTAACAACAACAACAACATATTTCAACTTTAAAAAGCTATCATATCTTGACAGATATGATAATGAAACAGATCCAGATAGACAATTAAACTAAGAAAAACACCTTTGTCAATGACTTCATTCCAACTCACAGTTCTATGTGCCAAAACTCACTACCATAGAATTGGTTGCAACTCATAGTGACCATGCAGGACAGAGTAGAACTGCCCCCACAAGGTATCCAAGGCTGTAAATCTTTCTGGAAGGAGACTGCCTCATCTTTCTCCTGCAAAGCAGCTATTGGGTTCAAACCACCAGCCTTCTGGTTAGCAGTCAAATGCACTAGACTACCAGAGCTCCTGACTGGAGGAAAAAAGTACTTGTAAAGTGGGGAAATCTGGTAGAAAGATTTCCTGTAGAGCTTGTAACGATGTCAATTAACACACATTTCTATTATTGGAAGAGAACTCTGGTGGCATAGTGCCTAAGGCATTTGACAGCCAACCAGAAGGCTAGTGGTTCAAACCCACCAGCCACTCCTCAGAAGGGTATGTCCTCTTCCTTTTTATATTGTCAATATGCCTAGAGTTATTTTTTATTTGGTTTAATTAATTTTCTTTATTGTTTCATTATTTTCTATTTAATGATCTTTCCTCTAATATTTATTATTTCCATTTTTCTTCTTGATTACCTTGGTTTTAATATTTTATGTGAATTTCTGGCATATAATTTATTAATTAGTCTGAAAAATATTGTTATTAAATTGAAGTTTCTAAGCCATTTACATTTAATGTAATTCATGATACAGTTGAATTTAAATCTATCAACTTTATAATTGTTTATTTGTCCCATCAAGGTTTGTTGTTTTAATTTTTGTTATTTTTTTCTGCCATTTTTTTGTATTGAGTATTTTTTGTTGTTACTCCATCTTATCTCCTTTTTTAACTTTATTATATTTAATTTTTATTGTTTGTTATTCTAGTGATAGCACTAGGCTTTATAACATATATTTTGAACTTATACAGTCCACCTTCAAAAGATATTTTAATACTTCACAAATAGTGAAAGAACCACACCACATTGATTCCTCCTCTCCCAGTTTTTGTACTATTGTTGTATGTTTACTTGTACATACATATGGTAAAATATTACAATTCATTTAATTAATGTTTGACTTATGCAGTGATCTAAGTTGTAAAAAGAGTAAAATAAAACAATCTATTTTATTTGTCAGCGTAGTTACCATTCATGTGAATTTCATTCTTTTATGTAGATCCAGGTTTTCTCCTGGTATAGTTTTATTTTTGCTGAAAGAAATTCCTTATTTTAGTGACAAATTATTTTGGATTTTCTAGATCTGAAATGGGAGCTCTGGTAGCATAGTACTTAAGGCACTTGACTGATAACCAGAATGCTGGCGGTTCAAACCCACCAGCCACTCCTCGGAAAGAAGATGGGACAATCTACTTCTGTAGTGATACTGCCTCGGAAGCCCAAGGAGGGGTCACTATGAGTCTGTGCCCACTAGCCGGCACATAACAACAACAGGTCTGAAATAGTCATAATTTCACCTTTACATTGTCATTTTTTACATAGAATTTTGGGATGATATTTTTATCTCAACACTTCAAAAATGCTATCCAGTGTCAGTTGAAAGTATTATTTCTGACAAAAAGCCTAATGCCATTATTATCTTTGTTTTCTTTACTGAAAAGTGTCTTTCTTCTCTGTTTTATCATGTTTTTAAGCCATTTGATTACGATGTGCAGTTTTCTGTGTGTGTGTGTGTGTGTGTGTCCATGCTCAGTAGTGTCAGTAGAGTTGGTGTCACCCAGTACAATAACTAATGGTTTCACACATACCCCCTCCATGGACTTTCTTCTGCATCAGTTTATATAGAATCCTAGCAATTTTTATTATCAATTTTAATCATAGAATAATATGTGTTAAATATAGTTAAATATAGTTGTATAATGCTTAAATGTAATGTAATGTTTCTTAGACTATATGAATACTAAAAAGAAGATTGGGAAATCTACTCCCATAGTGATACCATCTCGGAAATCCTAGGAGGGAGTGAGTCAGATCCAACTCAACGGTAGTGAGGTTTTTTTTTTTTTTTTTAAAAGAAGATAGTTTTGTAAAATCTTTCTATATTGAATTACATTATTAAGGAGCTCTGGTGGCATAGTGCCTAAGGTATTTGACTGTTAACCAGAAGGCTGGTGGTTCAAACCTACCAGCCATTCTGCCGAAGGAAGACTAGACAACATAGGATATTGAATTACATTATTAGTTTCTGCCTTACTAGTAAATGAGCAGAAGCCTTTTTTCCCCCTACTTTTCCTTTAATTACCACTTCATTCTCAAAAACGTTACTGATATGGGTTAAAAACTACTAGTTCTCGTAATCTTTTAGCTAAAGCACCAGAAAACATGAAGAAACTAGCTACTAGAAAAACATTGGCAGCAAGAAAAACAACAACACATGGTGGTAGTGCATGCAGACAGAGCCACTTGATTGGAAGCATCCTTGTAATTGAGTAATAAAGATAGTTCTCACCAGACCACATTTGTTGTTGTTGTTAGGCACCGTCAGCGCGGCTCTGACTCATAGCTGCCCTGTGCACAACAGAACGAAGCACTTCCCTGTCCTGTATCCTCTTCACAATCCTTGCTATACTAGAGCCTATCGTTCCAGCCACTGTGTCAGGCCATCTTGTCAAGGGCCTTCCCCTTTTTTGCTGACCATCCACTGTACCAAGCATTATATCCTTCCTTGGGAATGGCCCCTTCTGACAACATGACCAAAGTAAGTGAGATGAATTCTGTCCATTTGGTGTTATTCATAAGGTTTTAACTGGCCAGTTCTTTAAGAAATGGATGGCCCCTTTCTTCTTCTCCATCTGTCTTAGTCTGCAAGCTCCTCTGAAACCTGTCCACCATGGCTGACCCTGCTGGTGTTTGAAACACCGGTGGCATAGCCTCAACCCTCACAGCAACATGCAAGCCCCACAATATGACAAACTAACAGATGAGTGGTGGCAAAAGCATATTAGAAGTTTCAAAATGTAAATTAACATAGAGTTTGCACCTTGTAGATATGTTGGTACATGTAATCTGGGCTTACCAAATGACTATATGTATACTTTTATCAAAAAAATAAATAAATTTAGGATGAAAACTGCATAAAAATTTTATGAACATCATTTTGGTGTCACTCCTTCTGACAGAGTCACTCAATATGGTCCACATTACCTGCACTCCCCTAGTGATTACACTGCGTGTGTGT
>NW_006921594.1:29740233-29745241 GCF_000298275.1 Orycteropus afer afer
ACTTAAAAAATAAAAATAATAACCTTGGACATATATGCAGTCATACATTGCCTGAATGGATGTTACGTAATACATATCCGTATTTTCTTGGTTTCACCCCATCTTCAGGGAATCCAATATTGTATATGAGACTGCGTGGTACAAAGAGTTAAGCATTTGACTACTAACTGAAGGATTAGTGGTTTAAACCCATCCGAAGATTCCTTCAAAGACAGACCTGGCAATTTGCTTCCAAACAGTCATTGTCCTGAAAATTCCATGAAGCAGTGCCACTCTACACACATGGGATTGCTATGTGCTGAAATGAACTCAAAGGCATCCAACAACAAGAGTGTTTTGAAGTTATATCTACAGCTTACTGATGCTTTCTTAATTTTTTTTTCCATGTTTGATTTTGGCTAATTTCCATTGTTATGCATTTTTGTATCCTAATATTTTCTTCTACAGTGTCTCATATTCCATTACTCTCACTCAACATATTTTTCATCTCAGATATTGTAATTTTCATCTCTTGAAATTGATTGGGTTTGTTTTATGTCTTCCATGTCTCAATCTTTTCTCTCACCCCTTACACATGTTGAATACAGTACTAATATCACTGTCTACTAATTGTATTATCTATGTTATTTCTGAAAATCACTGCAGCATATATTCTGTCCTTTTTTAGTTTTTCCATGCAGGAGAGTAAAAATTTTCCCAGTTACTCTATCTTGTTGGAATTCTAATTCAGTTGTTTGATTTTATAACTTTACCTAAATGCTTTTAGGATAAAAATTATTTTTACTAATATTAGCATACTTATGTATTTTATTTTTCTCATAATAAATATGTAACATTGTTTCAGATTAATGATAACCAATCTTACCAAACACGATTTCAATCTTTCTTTCACACATACACACATATATATATATATATAACTCTACTTCTCTCTTCGTCTGTCTCCAACCTATTTTGTTGTCCAGACACTGAAAATCCAATAAAGCACTTCAGTGGCAGAAATTCAGCTAGAGGTAGCCAAAATTTCTGAATAAGTCAGTCTGTGGAAAACAGCCTCTTCTGTTATACTTATTTTCACTGAACTATTATATGAGTAATAAATAACCCTGTATTATATTACACCTATAAATTTGGGCATTTTTTATTTAGCAGTTAGTCTATGTCGACTACAGAAAAGAGGGCTTTTAAGTGAGTGGGTAGAGTGAGGTAAAGAAACTTTTATCGGTGGCTATAAATATGGTTTTCCAAGTTGTGCAGCCACAAAACACTGGGTAAAATTGTCACCTGCAATAATCTGGAAGGCAGAGCATAGTTTTATTAAGCTTGTGTGTACTTTTGGGCTCCTAGTAGCTGCTTTGGCAATGTGTTACAAGAAAGATATGATCAGAAAAAAATTGGCTAGTCTGCAAACAGAAATAAAATAACAGAATGGAAAAAAATCCAAAAATTTGAAACATTTCAGGGTTTTAAAAGACAACTGCTTCTCTACTCTCATTATTAGATGGAGATAAAAGCAAGAGAAGTCAGGTGAGATTTCTCATTACACAGTTTGAGTGACCTTAAAGTAAAGATCAGGTTAAGCACGTTACCTTTCCACCTAATCCATTTGTTCCAGATTGTCCCAAAATGACCAGGTTTTAGCTAAGGGAAAGCCAGAGGGCTAAAGAGCAAATAAATAGATTAGATTTGAAATCTTTGCCTACAAAAGAACTTTGAGTGTGTTTCCTGGCACATGGAGCTAGCTAGGAACAAATAGACAAGAAGCATAAAAGGATTGTAAGAGAATTATAATGCCAAAGAAACATTGAGATTGGAATAAAAAAGCCTGTGACAGTTCAGAGAGTCTTAAAACAGCACTCAGGCTAAATCCTGCAGAGACTAGGAAGGAATTTGGCCCTCAGTGATTTGGAAAAGTTTTTGAAATCTTTTGTGGATGCATAGAATGATAATTGCTACAGGATAAAGAGAGGTTACCACTCGTTATAAATCTATTATAACAACAACAGCAACAACAATAAATCTATTGTTGAATATGCTGCTCATTAAGACGATCTAGACTTAGCCAATGAAGAATGGTTTTATGTATTCCTTTTAAACAAGCCCTTGTGGCACAGTGGTTAATGTGCTCTCCTGTGAATGGAAAAGTCAGCGTTTTGAAACTACAGCTACTCCACAGGAGAAAGATGTGCAAGTCTATTTCTGTAAAGATTACAACCTTGGAAACCTCATGCAGATCTACTCTATCCTACAGTATCACTATGAGTCAGAATATACGTGACAGCAATGTATTTAAAATCCACATGACTTCCTAGCTCACTAAAAATCTAATCTGCTTTCCTTTGTCATCTAGAGTTCCAGAAAAAAAGAAAAGTGCAGAATTAAATTGTCACCTTCATATCTATCCTGTTGAGTCGGACCCGACTCATAGCGACCCCTCCTTGGGTTTCCGAGGCGGTATCACTATGGAAGTAGATTTCCCAACCTTCCTTCCAAGGAGTAGCTGGTGAGTTTGAACCGCCAGCCTTCTGGTTAGCAGTCAAGTGCCTTAGGCACTATGCTACCAGAGCTCCTATAGCTATCCTAGCCTAGGTAATCAATTGTTTTCTTCCTTTATCTTCAAGGTCTTCCTGTCTATTCTGTTTAATAAGTTGCCTTGTATATATGAATTTCATTACTCAAAAACCTCAAAACTCGCTGCCATCAAGTTGGTTGGAACTCATAGCTACCCCTCTTTTGGTTTCCAAGGTGGTATCTCCATGGATGTAGATTGCCCATTCTTCCTTCTGAGGAGTGGCTGGTAGGTTTCAATCACCAGCCTTCTGGTTAACAGTCAAATGCCTTAGGCACTACAATTTGCCTAAATTAGCATATGGAATCAACTATGATATAGATAATAAGTTCAAGTTCAAGCTGAAGAAAAATTACACAAGCCCACGAGAGTTAAAGTATGACCTTCAATATATCACACCTGAATTTAGTGATCATCTGAGGAATGTATTAGACACATTGAACACTCATGACCAAAGACCAGGTAAGTCCTGGGATGACATAAAGAACATACATGAAGAAAGCAAAAAGGTCAATAAAAAGACAGGAAATAAAGAATAGACAAAAATGGATATCAGAAGAGACTCAGAGATGTGAGAAGAGACTCTCCAACTTATTCTTGAACATAGAGTGCCTAAAGTGAATGAAAGAAATAATGAAGTAAAAGTGCTGAAGAGAAGATTTCAAATGGCTCAAGAAGACAAAGTATGCTAATGAAAAGTACAAAGACTTAGAAAACCATAAGGGAAGAACCCTCTTGGCATTTCTCAAGCTGACAGAACTGAAGAAAAATTCAAGCTTCAAGTTGCAATCTTGCAGGACTCTGTGGGCAAGGTATTGCATGACACAGGAAGCATCAAGGGGGGATGGAAGTAACATTCAGAGTCCATATACCACAAATAATTGGTCTATGTTCAACTGCTAAAGGAGATCCCCTATGATCAAAAATTGATGGTATTAAAAGAAGTCTAAGCTGCACTGAAGACATTAGTGAAATATAAAACTCCAGGTGTTGATGCAATATTATCTGAGAAGTTTCAACGAATGGATAGATGCAATTCTGTAAGCAATTCTAGAATTCTCTATGTGCTAAGAAATATCAAAGGAAATTACCTGGCCAACCAACTTGAAGAGATTCCTATTTGTGCCCATTCTAAAGAAGATGATCCACTAGAATGGGGAAATTAATGATCAATTAATATTGTAAATTATTCAAAAGTTCAGTAAAGTTTTTCTGTAAAGAATTAAAAAAAAAAAAATTGAAGTAGTACATTGACAGAGAAGTGCCAGCAATTAAAGGCAGAATCAGAAGAATGTATGGAATAAGGAATATCACTGCTGATGTCAGATGGATCTAGGCTGAAACCAGAGAAGATCAGAAAGGTATTTACCTGTGTTTTATTAACTATGGAAAGGCATTTGACTGTATGGATCATAACAAATTATCAACAACATTGTTAAAAATGGAAATTCCAGAACACTTAATTGAGCTCTTGAGGAACATGTACATAGACCACGGGACAGTCATTTGAACAAAACAAGGAGATACTGTGTGGTCTAAAATCAGGAAAGATGTGCATCAAAGTGGTATCCTTTCACCATGCTTAAGCAGTCTGTATGCTCAGTATATCCTCCGAGAAGTCTGACTATATAAAGAGGATTAGAGCATAAAGATTGGAGGAAGATTCATTAACAGCTTGTGATATGCAGATTACGTGTGAAGAGGACTCAAAGCACGTATTGATACAGATTAAAGACTACAGTCTTCAGTATGGATTATACCTCAACATAAAGAAAACAAAAACAAAAATCCTCATAGGTGGACCAATAAGGAACATTATGATAAGTAGGGAAATTTTTGAAGTTGTCAAGGATTTCATTTTATTGAATCCACAGAGAAAGTCCATGAAAGCAGCAGTCAAGAAATAAAATGACCTATTGTGTTGAGCAAATCTGCTGGAAAGACCTCCTTTAAATACTCAAAGCAAAGATGTCACTTTGAAGACTAAAGTGCACCTGACCCAAACCATGGTGATTCCAATTGCTTCATATTCATGAGAAAACTGGACAATGAATAAGGAAGACAGAAGAATTGATTCATTTGAATTATGGTGTTGGCAAGAATATAGAGTACATTGCAGACTGCCAGAAGAAACAAATCAGTCTTGGAAGAAGTATAGCCAGAATGTTCCTTGGAAGTGAGGATGGCAAGATTTCACCTCACGTACTTTGAGCACGTTATCAGGAGGGACATGCCCCTAGAGAAGGACATCATGCTTGGAAAAGTAAAGAGCAGTGAAAAAGCAGACCTTCAAGGAGATGAATTTGCACAGTGGCTGCAACATGGGGCTCAAACGTGACAGTGATTGCAAGGATGGCACAGGACCAAGCAGCGTTTCGTTCTGTTGTATACAGTGTCTCCATGAGTCAGAATGAACTTGGTGGCACCTAACAAAAACAA
>NW_006921594.1:29746046-29747764 GCF_000298275.1 Orycteropus afer afer
CAGAGTGGCTGGTGCATTTGAACCACCAAACTTTTGGTTAAATAGCCCAATGCTTTAACCACAATGCCACCAGAGCTCCATCAAAAAGTACTAGGGTTAAAACAAGTTATGAAAATTCTGGGTTGAAAAAACTATCAAAAAGGGTATTTTAAAATGTTAATAACACATTATGAATAACAAAAAATATGGGGTAGTAATATGTGAGGGTATAGCATGCATAGTTTACGTTCCTTTGACAACAAAATTCTTATTACTGGACTTTTTTTTTCTATGACTAATATTCTAGGTAATATACTTTAAAAAGGAAAAATAACTGACTGCAAATAGTAGTAACTATCGGGAAGTCTGTTTGATGGTATCAATGTAAAGTTCCATCAACAATGATAATCAAATTTAGTATGTCACCTTTGAAATTCCTCCTGGTTTTGTAGTGAGTATATCTAATGCACCAAGTATACATTGCTACTTACAATTTTCATACATTAATTTAATTCTTTGATCATATTTTTCCCCTGACCACAATATTGTGCTATTCATTTTGACTAGGTATGTTTATAGTTAAAATGTAGGGATATTATGAATTATAAGTAAAAAACCTTATATTGCCATGTAATTTTTTTACAAATGTGAGTGATGTGTTTCAGCTTTAAGTAGATGTGGAGCACAGAATAATGGCAATACCTTAGAGACAATTACAAAATTGTGCTGGATGTGTACTTAAATGTTCTAATATGAATCACAATGCACACATCCAGATGTTGGCCATGATGTTTTTTCCCTGGACAATTAAAATGGCTGAGAATCAAAAGATAACTCAGAACATGAGGACAAGTGAATGGAAATGAGTCTGAAATGGTGAATTTGAAAGAACACTTGACCAGGCCTCAACTCACAATGATATTAGGCTGATCATTTAATTTCTATAGGTTTGTATAATAAGGAAGTTGCAAGAAATTTTCACTAAAATATTTACAGCTCAAAATATTGATTGTAATCTTTGTTTGAGTAATGTTGGAATATACGACGGTTGTTATCATTTTCCAAATATGTTTATGTGTGTCAAATTCTTAAAGTTGATTCAGTGATAATTTGTGCTCTTTTAAATACATCCTGTCAAATTGCAAATTTATGCAGTTTTTTCCACTGCATAAAGCTTTGTTTCCACATTAGGAATGTATAACCCACTGCCATCAAGTCAATCCAACTCATAGCAACCCTAAGGCAGAGTAGGGCTGCCACATAGGGTTTCTGAGGCCGCCCTTTGTGAACATAATAGAGTCTCTGAGTGGCACACTTAAGCACTAGGTTACTAACTGAAAGGTTGGTGATTTGAACCGACCAGAGATGACTCCCGAAAAAGACTTGGCAATCTACTTCTGAAAGGTCACATCTTCAAAAATCCTACTGAACACAGCTCTACTCCAATATACACGAGGTCGCTATGAGTCAGAATCAACACAATGGCAACTGTTTTTTGGTGAATATTAATATATGTTGACCAAAAATATAAAATATAATATATAAATATGTATTTTTAATTAGATATATATTATAATGTATTATATACATTATATAATATATATTAATAATAATAATAATATATATTTGTATATATTGTATATTTAGGAGCTCTGGTAGCATAGTGGCTAAAGCACTTGACTGCTCACCAGAAGGCTGGCGGTTCAAACCCACCAGCCACTCCTCAGAAGGAAGGTTGG
>NW_006921594.1:29748559-29753394 GCF_000298275.1 Orycteropus afer afer
GGAAGGAAGGTTGGGCAATCCTACTTCCGTAGTGATACTGCCTCGGAAACCCAAGGAGGGGTCGCTATGAGTCAGGGCTGACTCGACTGCACATAACAACAACAACATGGTACTTTCAGGAGCTCTGGTAGGGTAGTGCCTAAGGCACTTGACTGCAAACCAGAAAGCTGGCAGTTCAAACCCTCCAACCACTCCTTGGAAGGAAGATTGGGCAATCTACTATCCTTAGTGATACCACCCTGGAAACCCAAGGAGGGTTCGCTATGAGTCAGGTCTGACTCTACGTCTCCATCAACACCACAACTCAAAAGCATCAACTCTTCTTCCATCTTCCTTATTCATTGTCACATGCATATGTGGCAATAGAAAATACCACAGGTTGGGTTGTTATCATGTGCCATTGAGTTGGAATATCACTACGGAAGTAGATTGCCCAACCTTCCTTCCAAGGTGTGGCTTGTGGGTTTGAACGACCAGTCTTCTGGTTAGCAGTCAAGTGCTTTAGGCACTATGCTACCAGAGCTCTCCTGGGATGGGTTGGGCGCATCACAGTCTTCAAAGTGTTATCTTTGCTCTCCAGTACTTTGAAGACTTTTTTTGCAGTACATTTGCGCAATACTGAGTTGTGGAGGCTCACCCTTTATAAAGTACTCTCCTGCCATCTAGTGTCCAAAGGTAGAAATTACACCATTTGAGTTTATAGTTCTGTAGTGCTTAAGTGCTTAAAGGGCTTAAGGTTCAAACCCACCAGCCACTCCTTGGAAGGGAGATGGGGCAATCTACTTCGGTAGAGATACTGCCTCAGAAACCCAAGGAGGGGTCTCTATGAGCAGGGACCGACTCCATGGCAGTGAGTTTGTTTTTGCTCTTTTTATTATTTTGACAATATAGAATATACAAAGCAGTTTAAGTGTCAAGACTTAAAAGTGACATTTCTGATTTAGTGATGAGAACATGAATAAATTAGACAAAATAGCCTAATATTACTGAAAAATAATGTATCATGTCTGATATGTAATAGTTTAATAATCATTGAAAAAAAATCAAATGTTTATTGAGAGACATTTTACTTCCTAGCTAAAGAAGAAACTAATTCCTTATTAATTTTTAAACACACTGAAATGTACTTCACATTAAGTATTGCAACTGAATTAAAAATATCCTACACTAAAACTCAACTCTTCTCTGCTCACTTCTGCATTACTTTTACATTAGAATCTTTGCTGATGAATTCAGAGGGTGAATTGAATATGCAAAATCCCAAATGATGTGCCAACAATTTCTCATATTAGCTTTCACGTGTTTTTGTGGGCTATTCAACCAGAATAATCTGTACTTCTAAGCTGACTCAATTTCCTTTGTGATCAGTTTTCATCCCTTATCTTTATTACTTAATAATTTGTTATTTTTTGTTATTTGATACCTGAATATTATTCTGTGTTAGATTATTATTTAATGTATATTCAGCAATTAATCAGTTAGCAACTGTTGCCCATTTCCTATGCACCCAGTGGGCTAATGACTCCTGTTAACTTGGTGTGATAGTTAAGGTTGTGTGTCAAATTGGCTAGGGCATGGTTTTGAGAGGCTTGGCAGCTGGATGTTCCCCATGAAGAGACTGTTTGTGATGTAATCAACTCCATGGTGGAATCTGCTATGAGCCTTTGGGCTGTGGCCTGCCTCCAGCACATACTGAGAAGCTTGAAAAAGGGTGTTAGCCTATGGCACATTTGAATCTTGCATTTGGCTTAGTCTCCATCTCCAGTTGGACTAGCAGCTGACTGTGTCATCTGCCAATCTTGGGATTGTTCCCAGATTTATCAGTGGCCTGCTGTGTTGACGGCTGATCTTGAGATTCAGGCATTTTACCTGCTGACCTTGAGTTCGTCAACCTCAGGAGCCAGCAGCTGCATGAGCTACGAGACACTTCCAGCTCCCATGGGCCTAGAACAAGAGGTAGAACTGAAGCCCAAAATCGAGGAGGCTTTACCCAGCCCCTAGAGCCAGCATTCTGAATTTGAGCTTCTAGCTTCCTAAACTAAACAAACAAAGCCAAATTCACTGCTGTCGAGTCAGATCTGACTCATAGCGAGCCCTTCTTGGGTTTCCAAGGTGGTATCACTATGAAGTAGATGGTCCAACCTTCCTTCCGAGGAGTGGTTGGTGGGTTTGAACTGCTAGCCTTCTGGTTAGCAGTCAAATGCCAAACTATAAAACAATAAATTTCTGTTTGCTAAAACTATCCTCCTGGGTATTTCTGTTATAGAAGCCCTAAAGAACTAAGACAATTGGGGAGCTAATATTCTGCCCACTACTTAGTATAGTAACCAAGTAAATATTCCACCAACAGCCACAAAAAATTTGCCAAAATGTCCCAATGTTTCTAGTTATTAAACACCTACCTACTTTAGATTTTGACACAAGGAATAAAAAAGTCATGTGAAAACACTAATAACATTTGATAATGATAGCCAGTTTTGGGAATAATCTTATAAAGAGTGAGGCCAGTAGCCTTCCTTAGAGTTAAGCATAATATTCTGATTTTTAAAAATTTTACCTTTGGTCACCTACCAATCAGAAATGTTGGTATATAAGAGAATTGTGCTGAAGCGCTTTACATACACCTATGACTGCTCACCAGAAGGCTGGCGGTTCAAACCCACCAGCCACTCCTTGGAAGGAAGGTTGGGCAATCCTACTTCCGTAGTGATACTGCCTCGGAAACCCAAGGAGGAGTCGCTATGAGTCGGGCCGACTCGACGGCAAATAACAACAACAACAATGAGTGAGAATGGCCAGACTCTGCCTCACCGACTTTGGTCATATTGTCAGAAGGAACAATGCCCTGGAGAAGGATATCATGCTTGCTAAAATGGAGGGTCAGTGAAAAAGAGGAGGGCCCTCAACAAGATGAGCTGATACAGTGGCTGCAAAGATGGGTTTAGGCATAGCAAGGATTGTGAGGCTGGTGCAGGACCCAGCAGTGTTTCATTCTGTTGTGTATAAGGGTTGCTATGAGTTGGAGCTGACACAATCTCACGTACAACAACAATAACAATATGAGGTCATTTTGCCTGAATTTGCGTCTCGGTTCTAAGGGACTCTTTCTCATATATCAAACTGCTTATTCTACATTTCCACTTGAACGTTGTTCTGGTTACTTAGTGCCACTCTGACAGAAATATACCACAAATGGCATAGCTTAAACAAACAAGAGTTTATTCTCTCACAGTTTGGAGGCTTTAAGTCCAAGTTCAAAGTGCCAGGCTCTAGGGGCTGGGTGAAAGACCCTCAACCTTGGGGTCCAGCTCTGCCTCCTGCTCCCAGGCCCCTGGAGCTAGAGGCGTTTCTTCACTCAGAGAGCTGCTGGCTGACAAATAAAAGGGCACAGTCCCAATGTTACCAAACCACACAACTGGCCATTAATTTAAGTCCCTTGTAAGTTCCAAGGTTGGCAGAACATGGCAGGCTGCTGAACAATGACACGGCTACATGCAGGGTCCAAGCATGCCATAAGCTAGAGACCATTCCCTAAGCTGCTGGTTATACACGGGAAGCAGACCACATACCCAAAAGCAGCTACTCAGCTGCTCACAGTAGATTCCACCGTGCAGTTGATTATCAGTCTCATCATGGGTAATACTACATCCAGCTGCCAAGCCACTCAACCAGGCCCAGCCATGTTACACAAAAACATAACCACCATAAATGTCTTATACAGGCATATCAAAACAAAGATGTGGAAAGCTAAGGCCAACTTCTTCCCTTGCAACCTGTTCCTCCCCAGGCTTTTCCATTCCAGTTGCTGGTAGCTCTCATTCTCAGGTCATGTAATACCTAATTCTGGAGTCATCTTTCACTTCTCTCTTATCACACATCTCACACCCACTGGCAACTCTGAAATAGAACCTATATCTGATGACATCAGGACTACAGTTACCACGTTGGTCTAAGTTACTGGGAAAAGACTCCTAACTGGTCTTTCCATTTTAATCTGTATTTACCCTCAACTCCTCCATGGTCTTATCTGAATAAAGCAGTCAGTTTGTCTCTTCAAACTCCCAGTTACTCTCCATATAACTCAGAGTAAAGGCTGAAATGTTTGTAATGGCCTACACAGCCCTTCACATCTTATCTTCCACATTATCTTTTTGACATCATCTTCTAATTCTTTTCTTCACTCCATCTCTTCTAGACATTCTGACTTTCTTTTATGTCTTTGAACACATCATGGATGTTTCTATCATTTGTATTTGCTATTTTCTTTAACTGCATTGCTCTTAACTCAGAACTCTAAGGCTCTTTCCTTTACCTTCCTCCAGTGATTACATAAATGTCATCTTAACAGGAATCTTTTTCACTTGCAACAATTCCAAATGTTCATTACTCTACTTCATCTCCCTTCATAGTGCTTATCATCATTATACATACAATTTATGGTATCATATATATATATATATATATTTAGTTGCCTTTGCCCCGTCTAGAAATAAATTTCAAGAAAATACTTATTTTTGACTCTCATTTACTATTATATTCTAGAACACAGAACAATGTCAAGTACTTAATAAATAGAATGAATGAAAGGATGGATGAAATCAGTTATCAGCTAGAAGATATTCTGAGTTAATTTCAAGGTAGCAATTAAATGGCTTTTGGGAAAAGTTAATAATTTTAATTCATTTTTTAAAGAAAATAAGCATTAAAAATTATGACCAAATGTTACCAATATTTTATCAGATACCCTCTGTGATAGTTGAAGATGTGTCAACTTGGCTGGACTCCAGTTGTGAGTGGTGGTTCCCATGATGGATCACATGACTGAGTTCTAAGCG
>NW_006921594.1:29759489-29764731 GCF_000298275.1 Orycteropus afer afer
CGACTCCGGGCCCCATCCCCCTCCAGAGACGAACTTTTCAGCTTGAACTTGTCGGCTTCTACACGCTTGTGAGCCATTTATCTAAGATAAATTTCTCTCTCTCTCTCTTTCTCTCTCTATAAATATATATATATATATGTATACTTTGCTGGTTTTTGTGTTTCTCCAGAGAACCCAATCCAACACACCCTCTACCTAGAAAGCCATGATTCCTATCCAGGAATTGATTTACAAGGCAGAAAAGCAAGCCTATCTGTCTAGCAAAATAACGTGCTTCATTTATTTTCCTTTGATTGTTTCTAACTGAACACCTGGCTTCGTACCATATCAAAAGGCTGCATCCTTTTTCAAATGCAGACAGGGCTTTGAACTGGTTCATTCTAGTTGGATTCTCTGCTGAGAATTTCATTTCCACCCAATATACTGAATCAAAATCTACATTTTAACAAGATCCCCAGTTAATTGTCATGTGTACGTAAGAGGAGTCCTGTTTGCTTGTAGAGATGAGAGAAGAACTGATTATTCAATGGAGATTTTATTCAATTATTTAATATATGAAAGTCACATAATACAATAAACAGTTTCATGAAAGCTCCATTATGCCATTAATTCTTCTTTCCTTATCACAGTATAATTTTAATCAAATGTTTCAAACAAGCTGTTACTTTGAGGCTTTCTAGATTATATTTTGTTTTACGTACATAAAAAATGATGACTTCTGTTGTAAAAATGTCACAGAAATGTGTCCAGGAAGCCAAAATATTTGCTCAGTTTTCCTGAGAATCTTGAGATGCTCTTAAGTATTTTATACAGAAAGCAGAGGATAAATGAGAAAAATGTCTGTGTGTTTGTATGTGAGTGGGTAGATTTAAGAATTCTCTCTTGCTTTTTCCTTCTCATTTTCTTGTGCATAACAGATTGCGTAGTAACTAGCAAGTTAAAAACCTTCCAAAACAAACTATTAATAAATGAACAAACATATAAAAAGAAGACAAAAAAAGACCATTTACTTCTTTGTGTACATAAACTTAAGCAAATTTATCCAAAATCTGTATATAATTTGAAAAATCACAAATTACAGTATATCAGCTGTGAATTTGGTGCCTATGGAAATATAATTGTTATCATCTATAGAGCTCACTCACAAGACATATAACCATTAAGAATGTAAATAAAAAAAACACTAGTTGTATTGACCATTGCAATTTATAGTGTTGCCAAAAATCTTCTGTAAGTATTCATGAAGGTTTTCAATTTTTTTTTTTTTTTAATGCATGGGTTAAGGAAAATGGTCATCATTAGAAATGAGTAATTTGATCAATAAGTCAATTATCCTATCATTTTAGACTTCTGGAAAAAAAAAAAAAAAAAACTTACTGCTGTAGGGTAAAATCAAACTCATGGCGACCCCTCCTTGAGTTTCTGAGGTGGTATATCTACAGAAGTAGATAGCCCAGTCTTCATTCCGAGGAGTGGCTGGTGGGTTTGAACAGCCAGCCTTCTGGTTAACAGTCAAATGCCTTAGTCACTGTGCCACCAGAGCTCCCTGAAAAAGAACATTTATGGGCAGCATACTCAGTGAATAATTTTCAATGACTTTAAGCGAATGCTGTTGAATTATTTTTTTAAAGAAATTTTTACACAGGATTTTGAAAGCATCTATTATTTGTAATTGGTTCTGTAAAAATGTAAAACAAATCACATCCACATACATTTTGTGAGACACTTAGCTTCTGCTGGCATGGTACACTGATATTATGTAGGGTATTTCCAGCTGCAAAAATTGTTTTCATGTAAAACATAATTTTTATTGTCTTTCTGGGCTTTCAGAATATGTATAAAGTCTCCAAATGCTAACAGGGTGGCAAATAAAATACAAAAACCAAGCACATCATAGAAAAAATAAAATATGACCTGACACCAGAGCAGCAGTAAGCGTACACACAAAGTGATACTTCCCTGAAAGCCAATTGTCATTGTAGGACTAAAATACTTTTGGGCTTACAGAAAGATATGGGAGATAAATCAGAATTAATCCAGAATACTTTAACAACATTAAGAAATTTGATCTCTTCCAGTTAGTCGGTCAGGGACCTGTGTTCCAAACTTCTTGGCACAAACATGTGAGTACAACCAACACTGCATCCAATGGTTGAAACATCTCAATGTGTATTCCGTCAATTCCTGGAGCCTTGTTTTGCTTTCACCTATTCTTTCAGTGTAGCTTGGAGTTCTTCCTTCAATGCCATTGATTCTTAATCCTATGTTACCTCCCTCCTGAAATGGTTGAACGTCAACCAACTCTTCTTGGTACAATGACTCCATGTATTCCTTCCATCTTCTTTCAATTCTTCTTGCATTGTTCCATATTTTGCCATAGAGTCCTTCAAAACTGCAACTTGAGGCTTGAATTTTTTCTTCAGTTTAAGAAATGCCAAGCTTCTTGTTCTCTTTTGATTTTCAAACTCCAGGTTTTTGCACATTTTATCAAAATACTTTACTTTGTCTTCTTGAATGCTCTTTGAAATCTTCTGTTTAGCTCTTTAAATTCATCATTTCATTCATTTGCTTTAGCTTCTTTCCATTCAAGAGCAAATTTCAGAGTCTCGTCTGCCATCTATTTTCATCTTTCCTGCCATTTTAATGACTTTTTGTTTTCTTCATGTATGATGTCCTTGATGTCATCCCACGACTGGTCTGGTCCTCTGTCATAGGTGTTCAATGAATCAAATATATAATTAAGATGGTCTCTAAATTCAGGTGAGATATAACCAAGGTCCTATTTTGGCTCACCTAGACTTGTTTCTAAAATTCTCCTGCTTCAACTTAAGCTTGCATAGAAGGAATTGATGGTCTATTTGAAAGGCAGCCCCTGGCCTTTGTGTGACTGATAATATTAAGCTTCTCCATTGTCTATTCCACAGATGTAATTGACCTGATTCCTATGTATTCCATGTGGTAAGGTCCACTTATATAACACCATTTATGTTGTCGAAAAAAGTATTTGTAAAGAATAAGTGGTTGGTCTTGCAAAATTCCATGATATAATTGCCAGTGTCATTTCTATCACCAAGGCCATATTAACAACTACTGATGGTACATCTTTGTTTTCAACTTTCTCATTCCAATCACCAGTAATCATCATTGCATCTGGATTGCATGTTTGATCTATTTCAGAATGCAGAAGTTGGTAAAAATCTCCAATTTCTTCATCTTTGGCTTTAGTGGTTGGTGTATAAATTAGAATATTAGTAGTATTAACTGGTCTTCTTTGTAGGTATATGAATATTATCCTATCACTGATAGCATTATACTTCAGGATATATCTTGAAATATTAATTTTGATGATGATGCCATACCTCTTCAATTTGTCATTCCCAGCATTATAGACCATATGATTTTCTGATGCAAAATGACTAATACCAGTCCATTTCATCTTATTAATGCCTAAGATATCCATCTTTATATGTTCCATTTTATTTTTTAGAACTTCACATTTTCCTAGATTCATACTTTTTACATTCCACTATCTGATTATTAATGAATGTTTGCAGTTGTTTTTCTCATTTTGAGTTGTCCCACGTCAACAAATGAGGGTACCAAAAGTTTTACTCAATCCACATTATTATTGTTGACCCTCTTTCAAACAGGTAGCTCTTCCCCAGTCAGATTTTATATACCTTCCAACTGAGAGGCTCATCTTCTGACACTATATCAGACAATGTTCCCCTTCTTTTCATAACATTTTCAGTGGCCAATTTTTTTTTTTTTTTGCAAAACTGGACCTACCTTGTCTTTCTTCATAGTGTGTCTTAGTTTGGGCGTTCCACTGAAACCTATCCACCATGGATGATCCTTCTGATATTTGAAATACTGATGGCATAACTCCCAGCATCATGTTGTTATTGTTGTTATATACCGTCGAGTTGGACCCGACTCATAGCGACCCCTCCTTGGGTTTCTGAGGCAGTATCACTACGGAAGTAGATTGCCCCATCTTCCTTCCAAGGAGTGGCTGGTGGGTTTGAACCTCCAGCCTTCTGGTTAGCAGTCAAGTGTTTTAGGCACTACACCACCAGAGCTCCTGGTAGTTTTCTGCCTCTGCTGCTGTTTCTCTACCACTCCTTCTCACTATCTCTCACCATCTCCAGTGTTATAATCTTCTGTTTATAGGGGGTTCCCAGCACAGGGACCTGGGTCCAAATGACACACTCCACTCCTCTTTCTTCTTCTTGCTAGTAGTCAGGTCCCCCCTGTCTGCCTCTGGGTTAGCTCATTTTAAGCCTATTGGAATGGCAAAACTGACCAATCCCCTTGCTAGGGTCTCATGCATCTTAATTGCATGCCCCTGACAAGGGTGCTATGCACCTTATTTACACTATTAGCAAGTTATCTAATGCCCTTGATGGGCCATAAGTACCTCATTTGCATAGTCCCACCCAGTCATTTGTTGAGAGTTAGGAGACCATGATGAAAGGCTGTATAAAAGTAATCCATCACACTGTAACTTCTCTGCTAAAGACTCCAACATCAGTGTTCAACTGAAATACTCTTTTATGGCAAAAAAAAAAAAAAAAAAACCTATACTATCAGCTTCTGTCTTGCAGATAGCAAACATTGTAGCACCAGGAATATTCCATTGCATTTAAGGAAAGAAAGAAAAACAAACATACCCCTGGAGGTGATAGGTAGAAGCATGGAGGAGACCATACACATACGACTTGGAGATATTGTGACTGCCTAAGTCTAAGTCTTAAACAAAACAACAAAGAACTCCATTCACCACCCCACCTTACCCCACCTGAGTAACACGCACTGCCAGCCACAAAAAAAATAATGTCTTTCTAATAATACATAGCCATGAGATACTGCCGGGAGAAGAATAGATAAAGAAACAAAAAAATAAGTAAATGAATAAATTCAGTTGCCATCAATTCTTATTCATGGTGACTCCACAAGCTCAGAGTACTACTGTACTCCAGAGATTTTTCAAGGCTGTGACTTTCCAAAAACAGATAAGCAATTAGCAGGCCATTTGCCCAAGACATCATGGTAGATTCAATCCACCAACCTTTCAGTTAGTAGCTGAGTTCCTAACCAATAGTGCCAACCAGAGACTCCAGAAGAGGAACAAGGGCATGGAAAATTACTGTCTCTGAGAGGCAGCAGAAGGGAAACATATAATGCTGAAGATGGCACAAACAATAATAGAAATACATATATAATATATATATATATATAT
>NW_006921594.1:29764988-29785730 GCF_000298275.1 Orycteropus afer afer
AGTGTAATATATATTATTTATATATATATAACATAGAGAGAGAGACAGAGAGATACTTAAGAACATATCTAAACAAAATATGCTCAAGACCTTATTTGAAGACAGTGAGCATTGGCAACTGTCAGCTGTGCACATGGTGTATTACATGAGTAATAGGATAACAAGAGTAATCTTATTCCTGAGGATTCAAGATGAAGGTGTTTGCTCTTATACGGTGCACTAAGACTACCTGAAGGAGTTCTGATTGTGTAGTAGTGAAGGCAGTTGGCTGTTAACCAAAAGGCTGGTGATTCGATTGACCCCACCAGCTCCCCAGTGGAAGAAAGATGAGGCAATCTTCTTCAGTAAAGATTACAGCCTTGGAAACCCAATGGGGGTCATTATGAGTTGAAATTAACTCGATGTCAGTGAGTGAGAGAGTAAGTGAAGACTAAATAAATAGCTGTGTGTTTGAACCAATCTTTCTTTAGTTATAACTATTTAAAAAGTGAAAAGGAACATTGTATTCTTTTGCAAATCATTCAGAACTAAGCAGTTGTGGAAGTATTTAATAAATGGAGGTACACAATTTCATTATTGGAACAGAAAAGTCCTGGATTTATTGCTTTGTTTAAGCTAGTTTTCAAAGATAGTATTTCAAAAGGTAGATAGCCAGTACAGCACTATTCTAATTTACAGACAATATAGAAGCTCTGGTAGCATGGTGCCCAAACCACTTGACTGCTAACCAGAAGGCCCGGTTCAAACCCACCAGCCACTCCCCGGAAGGAAGGTTGGGCAATCTACTTCCGTAGTGATAATGCCTTGGAAACCAAGGAGGGGTTGCTATAAGTTGGGTCTGACTCGATGGCACACAACAACAACAACAACATGCCTGTAACATCTAAAGTATTATGTATTAGGTATGTTTACAATTAACCATTCTTCCTTGAACTTCGTGAACAAAAATATATTTATTAATGTGACAACTTCTGCTATCTAGAATTCTTCTAGGAACATGGAGGTCATGAAATCCATGTGCTAAAAAAAATATCTTGGAGCTTCATCTAATTTTCTAAAACACTTGCGAGTTTGATGAGGTAGTTTCCTAGTCCAAAGAAGCATACAAATATTAAATAATAAAGATGGATTGGGAAGTACTTGTAGCTGGGGTGGCAGACATGCAGATTAAAGACATGTCCTTGTGTGGGAAAGGTCTGCAATGATTAATGAGACAGATCTGCTCTTTAGAAGCTCACCACCTTAATAAGGAAATCTTGACTACGAATGGGAAAAAAAAAAGAAAGAAGAATTATAAAATTAAAATGCACAATAAAGGTCATTCCGCGCAAAGGCAAAATGATTAATATTTTTCAAAATTTTTTCAAAGTTTACTTGTCCTTGAAGCTTTTGCTCTATTGCTTTTCATTACAACAATTGATTGTTTTAATGATAGCCTACCTCATTAAGATAAGGCTAACTTGTATTCTTCCACTGTATTAAAGCAGATAAGGGATCACATATTATACTTTGGAAATCTATTAATAAATGCTATTTTAGAAAATAAAGATAAGTACTTAAAATTAATCTTATATCAGCTAGAAAATTGCCTCATATAGAAGCGCATTCTCTGAAAATGTTGGTCAGGATCTTCGTAGAAATTTAAAATTATTTTGACCTATCCAAAGATATGGGAAAAGAGGTAATAGACTTTCTTGTGGAAGCTCTGGTAGCGTAGTGCCTAAGGCACTTGACTGCTACCAGAAGGCTGGTGGTTCAAACCCACCAGCCACTCCTCAGAAGGAAGGTTAAGCAATCTACTTCCATAGTGATACCACCTCTGGAAACCCAAGGAGAGGTCACTATGAATCAGGTCCGACTTGATGGCACATAACAACAGCAACAGACTTTCTTATAAATGTGATCGTGCATTTCTAGAGACTTCAGTAATAGCATTATGCAAGTCAAATAAGCAAGACTAAGGGATTTGACTGCTAGGCAGAGGTTGATGGTTCTAAGCCACCAGCCACTCTGCAGAAGGAAGATGGAGGCAATCTACTTCTGCAAAAATTTACTGCCTTTGAAACCCAGTGGGGGTCACTAGGAGTTGGAACTGACTTGATGGCAGTAGGTTTTTTTTTTTTTTTTGGTTATGCTAACCTTTCTAGTTATAACATTCCTTAAGATTTAGCCAGTAGATTTGGCTACCTCAAAAATAAAGTAGTCTCATCTGCATCTCTAAAATAATCAGAAATAATTAATAATTCCCTATTTGGTCATTGTACATTAATAATTACCTCAGCCCTTTTAAGTTTTATGATATTGAAGAAAAGCTGATGGCATCAGGTAAAAACTGTAATTTCATTCATTAATTTAGGATTTTAGACTAATTGGACTTAAGCATCTTAACATTTAAATTATTTCTGAAAATCAACAAAAGTTCATGTGTCTATAGCTGTGAAAGAGTTACACTTTGAATTAAATTTTCATAAAAAATTAAAAATATAAGCATGATAATCAGTGAGCATATTTAAGCAAGTATATCTGTGATGTGCTAATAAGTTACTTTGCTCATAATGAAATTAAAACAACGTTGAATGGGTTAAATTAAGGTCAGCTCTATGTAACAATTTTGTATGTGTGGCCATCAGTCACTGGGTTCTTTAAAAATATAAATCATGAGCAAAAATATTCACACTTGGATACTGCTTTAGGTTTTCTAAAATACTTCTACAATGTGTCCTTAATTTTTCCTCATGACCCTTTAAGAGATGTGCTGTTAGAAAAAGCATTTGCAGTGGAGGAAATCTTTAAGAAGGGGGGAAAAAAAGGATGCTAATTAGAAGAGCAATAAGAAATCAAAAACCCACTGCTGTGAAGTTGATTTTGACTCAAAGCAACTCTATAGGACAGAGTAGAACTACCCCATAGGGTTTCCAAGGCTGCAGATCTTTATGGAAACTGACTGCCACATCTTTATCCCACGGAGTGGCTGGTGGGTTCAAAAAGCAGACATTTTGGTTAGTAGCCAAACACTTTAACCACTGCTCAACTGGACTGCTAGAAGAGCAATAATAATAAGAATTACCTTTCACTTAGCACTCACATCTTTCGTATACTAATTTAATTCTTACTTAATGTGGACATGCATTAGAATAGTCATTTAACAGATTTTATTTTTAATAAATAAACTTTGCCTATGATCTTACAGCTAATAAATGATAAGACCAGAAATTAAAGACAAGCATGTCTGGCACAGCTACTGCACTAGCTTTTATTTATGTTATCACATTCAATCCCAGTATATTACCTCTATTTTAGAAATGAATAAATTGAGATTCAAATCATGTCAATCAATTGATTTTTACCATAGTAACTAAATGACAAACGTGGAACTTAAACCCAGCTTTCTGATTTAAAGTCTAGTGCTCTGTCTATATGTTGTTTACTTTCTACCACGAGGCCAGTGAAATATATGTGACATTATTTTGCATTTTTCCACAACACTTTTTTCTACATCTTCTACATGTAAATCTGTCACTATCATGAAATTCAGTATACGATTTTTCAACTAGAGCATGATATGTCTGAATTAGTATGAGTAGGGGAGGTTGACTTTTAATATAAGAACATACAGAAATATTGCAACAATGATTTTCATATAAAATTCAATTTCTCATTTATAATCAAAAGATGCCTTTAGGAAACAGTGAAAGAGCTTATAGACCATGGAATTGGTATGCAGTTATGGTACAATGGTGAATGCTATTTTTTTCTGCATTTATGTGCTTTATAGTAACAATAAAGAAAACAGGAAATCCAGTATCCATGTTACTGAGCATGTAATTTTTCCTACAAACTGTAACTGTTCTAAAGTCAGCTGTGTTATATTTTAATGAGACTTAGGGCCTGGGTGAATTGTAAATGAGCTACAGATGACATGTCAGCCAATATTTTTGGAAAAAGGGCCAGTAGTTTTTCTTTTTTGTTCTTTTCTTTTGTTTGCTTCTTTATAATAAACATGTGCTTTACATATTTCAACTCAGTTTTAGTTTGATTTCAAATTATGGGACTGGTGCTATAGTTGGTTTTTTCTTTTTATTATAATGAAAGAAAAATTTAAATATCAAAACAATTGTGAATGATTTATCTTGTCTCTTTAGAGGAAAATAAATTATTTTATTTTTTAATATACTGGTTTACACACATATCATGTTTATAAATGACAGACTTCTTCAAGAGTAGAAGTTACAAACGGAGGGACTAAATGTAAGTAACAGTAGTATCTCCCTAAGAACTACTGATGCTTGCCTATACCAAAGATTTTGTCTGTAGTTTTTTAGGCATGTATTTTCTGCATTATTTTACAAGGCTTAACATACTAACTAAGCCAAAAAAGGCATAGTTTATATATATTCAAATTTTCTGTATTTTGGAGACATTAGTGTACTTTATGGTCCATGGGTGGTATAAACAGTTTGAGCTTGGCTACTAATTGAAAGGTGGCAGTTTGAATCCACACAAAGCAGCATGGCAGAATAGCCTGGAGATAGATCTGCTTCCGTAAAGTTACATCATCATCGTTGTTGTTGTTGTTGTTGTTGTTGTTGTTGTTAACTGCCGTAAAGGAGGTTTCTATTCATAGTGACCTCGAGTACAACAGGACAAAGCACTGCCTGCTCCTGCACCTTCTTCACATCCTTGCTGTGCTTGAGCCCATCATTGCAGCCACTGTGTCTAACCGTCTCATTGAGTGCCTTCCCCTTCTTCACTGACCCTCTACTTTACCAAATATGCTTATCATTAATGAATGTTTGCAGCTGTTTCTTCGCATTTTAAGTCATGTCCCATCAGCAAATGAAGGTCCCAAAAGCTTTACTCCATACACATCATTAAGTTCAACTCTACTTTGAAGAGGCAGCTCTTTCCCAGGAGTATTTTGAGTGACTTTGTGGTTCAAACCCACCAGCCACTCTTTGGAAGGAAGGTTGAGCAATCGAATTCTATACTGATACCATCTCAGAAACGCAAAGAGGGGTGGCTATGAGTTGGATCTGACTCAGCGGCAATGAGTTTGGTTTGACTTGACTTGTGGTTTTCCAACCTGAGGGGCTTATCCTCCAGCAGTATATCAAACCATGTTTCATGGCTATTCATAAAGTTTTCCAGTAATGTGTCAAACAGTGTTTCACTGCTCTTCATAAGATTTTCAGTGGCTAGGGTTTTTTTTTTCTTAGTTTTTTTCCAGAAGTGAGTGACCACATCCTTCTTCCGAGTCAGTCTTAGTCTGGAAGCTCTGCTGAAACCTGTCCACCATGGGTGACCCTGCTGGTGTTTGAAATACTGGTGGCATATCTTCCAACCTCACAGCAACATGAAAGCCACCACGTACCACAAACTGATAGATGAGTGATGGTCTGTAAAATTATAGATGTTGAAAACCGTAGGGATAGCAGTTCTATTCTGTACAGTGTGTGGCAAAAAGTCAGAACTGACTCTAAAACAGTAAGTTATTTTTTGTTTTATTTTTTTGTGATATGTTTTGTAGATAAATTTTCTTCTTGCTTTTGTATGTTTTGTTGCCAGAAATCAACGAGATGAGAAGAAACCTGAGCTTTTTAGAGTTTTAAATAAATAATCAATGACTTCATGAAAAAATAAATAAATAAAAAACTACCCAGGCAAGCAGAATAATTTAAAAAGAGATTCTTAAGCTAAATTTTAAATCATATTATTCAGATGAGACTAATATACATGTAGTCCCTGACTTACAAAGTATTGAAGTTATGATGAATATCACTCACAACTGTCTTTGTTATAAATCTTTTTGTTAGTAATTTGTACTACAAACAATGTTGACTTAATTTGCTGATGTTATCATTCTCAGATATTCATGCACAGGTGTTCAATGCTACAATTTACAAGATACTGATAATAAAAGGCAATAATCATTAAAACTAAAAAAAAAAGATTTCAACTTATATCAGAACCAACTTACAAAGGAGTCCTCAGAATAGATCCCCAGTGTAAGTGGGGGACTATCTATAAAATAATCTCTTTTTAGAAGAATAGTTATAGCAACAGATTAAAATATAGATTAAAAATAGATAAGCAAACATCAATCCTTTGCCAATGAGTCAATTGCAACTCATAGTGGGCCTACACGAGAGAGTAGAACTGTCCTTTAGGGTTTCCAAGGCTGCAACCTTTATAGAAACAGACTGCCACATCTTTCTTTCTGCAGAATGCCTGTGGGTTCAAACATCTGATGTATCATTTAGCAACTGAGCACCTAACCACTGCTCCACCAGAGTTCCAGTGACCCCATAGACCCCTAGTTAAAATAGTTAATATGACCCTAACTCAAAAACCAAATACACCACCAGTGAGTCAATTCCGACTTATCATGGCCCCTCCTTGGGTTTCCAAGGTGATATCTCTACAGAAGTAGATTGCCCAGTCTTTCTTCCCAGGATTGGCTGGTAGGTGTGAACAGCCAGCCTTCTGATTAGCAATCAAATACAAGTGAAATAAAGCTTTCAAGCATTGAAACTTACATCAGACTTAATAAATAAAGGTAAATTATGCCCTGTGCTACTCCATTGATGGCCCAATTTTACCTATTCTTAAACATGGAAAGAATGCATGGTGCTCATGGAAGATTGTTATTGTTGTTATGTGCTGTCAAGTCAGATCTGACTCATAGCGACCCCCCCTTGGGTTTCCAAAGTGGTATCACTATGGAAGTAGGTTGCCCAACCTTCCTTCCGAGGAGTGGCTGGTGGGCTTGAACCACCAGCCTTCTGGTTAGCAGTCAAGTGCCTTAGGCACTACGCTACTAGAGCTCCTCATGGCAGATTTCTGCACCCTTAATGCTGTAAACCCATCTATTAAGGCCCCAAATACTCACTAACTCATATTAGTAAAATAACTACACCCTCTGATCAGCAATCAGTAAATATTTTCCTACTATATATTTGGCTAATATGCTTTATTCAATGCCTATTTCAACAGTCACTAAGCTGCAGTTTGCTTTTCACAAAAGGGACCTGATTAACTTTTACCAGGCTACCCATGGGGTACCTCAGTAGCAATTCCCTTGCACATAATCATTGCAGGCAAGGTCTTAAGAAATTCACCTTTCTCTAGGAGCACAGGCAACTGATAATATTGCTTCAGGGCCATTCCCATAGACTCTGCAGACAACCAAGAAGAGAGAGAGAAAATTTCACTTAGTAAATGAAAACGGCATTTGGAGATAAAGGGAACACGATATTCCACAACAATAAAACCAGGCAGTGCCTCCTTGGTAATAATACATGCAGAAGGAAAATCAGCATCAGGCAACAAAAGCCTGTGAAGTGTAGCTACACACCATTCTGTTGGCTGTTAGTCTTAGGACTATTAGTCTAGGTGCTTTCACTGGTTTGTGATCAGAGGTCCTAGCCCTCCATGTAAGCTGTTTCTCCAACTAAACAAGGCAAATGCTGAGACCCGCATGCCGTTGAGTGTGGCTAACACAAAGCCTACAGCCCAAAAACTCTATTGATTTGTCTATTGGCAATTAAACTGGCAAATAAAATAAAGGCCAATAATAATTGTCTAAGCTGGAAAGTGTGTCTACAGGTTAGTACTGGGATTTCAACCTCAGTTATAGATTATCATAATTGGAAATCATTCTAAATCCTTATTGACTACATGTACCCCAATCAGATCATCAGACCTAAAACCCATCTGTAGCAAAATACTAGACTCCTGGGAAAGCTTAGATTCAACTATTTTCAAGTGAGGCTTCAAATGTGTCATTTCATGCCTTGACACTTTGGTCAGTTTATGACATTTGCTAACTATACACCAACCAAACCTCTTGAATTCAACAGTATCTGCAAATAGGACTCTTGGGTCCAAAATTGCATTAAAACTTTACAAATGTCTCAAAGCTGACATGTTCCATAGAACCACAAAGGCATGACCACAGCAACTCAAATTGATTATTGCATCCCTGGGTCTGCACCAGAGATAACTCTGTCCCCTGTGTCAGAGAGGACTTTAATTTAGGTACTGGATTATATATGTGGGCCCTAGATGAAATCACATGTATCTTTATAAGGAAGAAGAAATTTTGCAATGTGCACAAGAGATAGAAATGTGACCACAAGGACGTAGACTGGAACGATGAGGTCAAGAAACACTGGTGGCCGCTAAAAGCTAGAAAAGGAAAGAAATGGATTTTCTGTAGTCTTCATAGGAAGCCTGTCCCTGCCAATACCTTGACGTAGAGTCAGAGATACTGGCTTTGGATCTCTGGTATCCAGAATTATGAGAGAGTAAATTTCGATTGTTTCAAGCCCCCAAGATTGTGGTAATTGGTTATACCACAGCATACTGATAGAATTCCTCACATAAAACCTGGTGATTTATAATCTGGAAAAAATTGTGTTCTTCATGACCAAGAAATGATCTTGAAGGCTGAGCACTGAAGTCTCTTTGGCCTTGTTGCTTGTCTGTGCTCTCTTTCTCTTCTGCACCAAATCATTTGTCTTCTTATCAAATGAGGCAGGTGAACTTCTTCCATATCCCTGGGTAGTGAGTTTCAGTTCCTGGCCAGCCTGCAGCTTTATTCAAACAAGTCAATCACACTCTCCTACTGAAACGAGGAGACACTCTACCTTGTTAATACTTCAAGACTGGCCTCCTACAGCCCCATCTTTCTCCCTTTCTTTCTGAGTACAAACCCCTTATGGGTTTATATAATATGTGGAGTCCCCCTCCCACAAGTTGTGAGTTTATGTGACTAACAAACTGTTGTCAATCTCCAGGTGTCATGTGATTATTCATCCCTCTAAGTCTAGGATGCCAATCCCTCTCCCATCAATAAAGTGATTGGATTTTTATTGATTCTTGCATAAAAGCCAATGCACTGTTAATAAAGTCTGGAAAATAAGTCTTTGGCTGGTTGGAAGCTAAAATGAATCCAAGATGAGATGCTACATTTTGAAGTCTTTATGGATTTGAGGGAAATCATCAAAGTGGAGCAGACTAAGGTAGTCCTTATTCTAGGGTATGGTCTTTATTCCTAAAATGGAGCTTCTTGGTTATCTGGTTGCTGGTGTTTTAGAGAAGTGCAAACTAGATCTCCCCACACTGGCTAGGTCGGACCTCTATGTCTTTTAAGGCTGTTTGACCACTATTGTCTCTATTCTGGGCTTCACACTGCAGTAGCCACTGTCTGGCAACCACCATATTGTTTCAGACTTTGTACATGAAGCTCAGGCCTCAATCAAGCACCACTGCTTTCAAACATGCAATTTCAATATTTAACATGGATTTTCTAGTTCTTCATTGTAGAAGCTATCATCAAGTTCTACATCCTGCCGTAGAGTAGAAATCTCTTTAAGTTGCATTTAACTTTTAAAATGATGTTCTCTCCTGTTCTGGTGTTAAGACTTTCAAGGTTGATACTCTTTCCCTCTTCCCTGATTTACTGTTCCTTCTTTTTTCACAAAGAGCACACGTTTTTTATTGCCAATTCTCCTTATTTTAAGCTTTTAACCATTATTTTCACTTCTAAGACACATAGCATCCTCATAGTCAGTATCCTGTTCATTACAAATTTACTTTTGCAAATGTGTAAACTTAATATATCACTATTTTACAACCAGGAAAGGGAACATACCATATATAAAGTGTAGGGCTAATTTGGTAATTAGTGCTTCATCAGATAGCATTACCCTATTGTAATTTTGTTCTCGACAAATCTCCAAAGGTGTAAAGTTCCTTTAAATCTGAGAAAAACAAGGATTTAGCATTTACCTGATTTTTTGAAGAGTATTATTTTTGGTTTCTGAGCCATCTAGCTGCCTATATTTTCATAACTGGTTATATCTCCCTGTTCAGTCGTGCTCTAAGGATCCTAATCTTTGTGTGAAATGAAAGAAGACTATTTTGAGAAAATAATACATGTTCTTCCCTGCAATTTTTCCTTTTTTTTTTTCCTTTATGCCTGTGATGGATTTTATGCTCATCGCCACACAGGAAGAATATTAGCAAACCCGAAAATAAGAAATAGCTTAAAAATGTCTTTTATTTTTGGTAAAGTTTAAATCATTAGAGAAGGGAATTTTCAGTTTTACAATGGG
Organism: Orycteropus afer afer; assembly: GCF_000298275.1. Classification (NCBI taxonomy): domain Eukaryota; kingdom Metazoa; phylum Chordata; class Mammalia; order Tubulidentata; family Orycteropodidae; genus Orycteropus; species Orycteropus afer. The sequence continues at coordinate 29,775,107 of NW_006921594.1, forward strand.
TATCATGAAAAAACAAAATGATTTTTTTTTTCCTCCCCAGAAGAAAATTGGTATTTCTTGAACTGGAGAAGGAAAGGGGGAGAATAGAGACCTAACCTAGTCTATTTGCAGGGTGCTGTGGAGGCAGTAAAACCACTAAGGATAGCTTTATGGAACTTTCTGGGAGCCAGTGTTTCCAGTGCCCCTGAAATACGTGTGTCTTAAGCCTGAACAGCAGCCACAGGAGAACTACCCAATGAGCACTGGGCTGGGAATCCAGATGTTCAGCAGTAACCTATTTTGATAAGGAAGGAAGAAACACATCAGCTTTCTCCACCCCCAGATGATGCTGTTACCCAGGCCTAAAACCATGAAATCATACAAAACTACAGGAAGTTCGGAAAATCTTTTCGAGTCAGAAATTGAGTAGTTATAAAAAGTATTATTTCTTCCACAATAAAAATATATCTCTTACACATAAGATTTGGATAAAGGTCCTATCTATTAGAGTCCGTAGTTACTCTTGAAGAATTCTCTTTGTTTAACATACAGTAAGTAGGAAAGATGGTATGCAAATTACCCCCTTGCTTTTCAAAATAGTGGAATGTTTTCACTACTTCTGATACATGTAAGTGTTCAAAAATATCTTATAAAATATACTACCTTTGATAGTGAGAGGGCCATAAGATGCATGCCTTTTATGTTGTGAAAAAGCCTAAATGCTCAGAGAAACAGTGTAACAAGTCTATTTATTGCAGGACTTCAAACTGATTCAAAAGGGTTCAGTCATGGCTGCAGTAAACAAGTGTACTTTATGTGTTGCATAGCAATGAAACAAATGTGTTAGGCGTGAGATTTTGACCCCAGTAGGAAACAGGAATGAAGCCCCAGTGACACAGTGATTAAGCACTTGGTTGTTAACCGAAAGATCTGCAGTTCAAATCCACCAGCAGCTGTATGGAGGGCAGATGGGGCAGTCTGCTTCTGGAAAGATTATAGACTTGCAAACTCTGGGGCAGTTCTACTCTATCCTGTAAGGTTGCCATGAGTTGGAATTCACTTGACAGCAGTGAGTTTTTTAGGACACAGGCAGCAGGGTGTTGCTCTAAGATGGTGCCCAAGTACGCCTTTTTGAATGTGTGTTGCAGTGCGGTCTGCCACTATCTTTAAGAAAGGCGCCACTGCTTATTTCCTATTCAGGTTGATTTCAATCAGGTTTGAAGCTCTGATTTATTGTGAGTAGATATGATTCAAATAGGGCATCACCTGAATATGTTGGGAAAGCACTCCAAAGAGGGGACTGGGAAAGAGGGCTAAATAGGTCATTGCTACATAAATTTCTCAGAAGATAACATCAAAGTATGAGTAGGGCTTCAGGTTCATTGGACACAGAAGTAGAATCACAAGGGACATGCCATACATACCAAAACACAGCCCCTAGTCAGACCTTGAAGTTCTGCTTCTTAAAGCTGGTTCCATATAGATAATTTTCCAAAAGAACCAATCCCTAAGGCAAACTTTTCACTAAACCACCATACGACCTGAAGGTGATGCCAGAGAACCAATTCTCTCAAAGTTCAAAAGGCTATCTAAGGAAAACTGGCCTGAATGGGTCACCTCAACTCCATGAACCCAGAAATCTGAATTATGGGAGAATCAAATGATTTCACCAGTGTTTACTAATCAAGTGCTTTTGAAAAAAATATTTAGAAGTTTCTGCTTAATTCTTTGGACCATTTAATTTTAATTGTTAGACAATTAATTTTAACAATATGAACCTAATTTAAAATTTAATTATGAGACACTGAATAAGAAATGATTGAATTAAACACTGCCTAAGAATTATTTTATATTAGATGTGATATCTTAGAAAGGTTTTCTAAAAAACTTGGATGGAAATGCTCCACTGTGAATCAAGTGTCTCCTCCACTAAGAGCTGTATAAACAACACATTAGACTCTCTGAATACTTTCTGCTCAAATGAAAAAGTATGGCATCTGACCATTTCAGAAATTTATTTTAATAATTCAATTAGTGCACTTGGCATTTCAGTGAAACTTTTGGTAATGCAGTCATGTTTTTATCCTCAAGGGGGCACTTTAATATAAGCTAAAGCACCTCCCAGAGCCGTTTTCAAAACGCTTAATTTCACTGAGCCTCTCCCTTTCATTATATTGCTCATATGTAGTAACTGCATTCTTTTCAGAATGCATCTAAAAATTAAAGACAGTTACATTGTGTGAAATGTATGCTTTTATTCTAGATATTAAGTGGCATTTTTCCTTTATTATTATTTTGTTTTTAATCATGATTTTTCTGTTAGGGTAGACCTTGCTGTCAAATTATCAAGAAACCAATGGACATTTTCATCCTGTGAATGAAAACTAGCATTTATTGGATGGAATTTGGTGGATTTTATGGGTTGGTTTTCCATACTGTTCTCTAGTCAAACATGTGCAAAAATCTCAATCAATTCACAAATCCCTTCAAGTGAAACCTTCTCTCCATCATTCTCAAAAACAAAGCAATTTTGAATAATGAAGGTATAGGCTGTCCCCTGGTTACAAAGTTCCGACTCACAGACAACTTCTACTGTCCCTTGAAACCAGTTCTGTCATGGCCTACAAAACCAGAGCATCTCACACAAAGTTTTACAGTTTGGCAGATTTGGCAGAGTTCTCAGAAAGGGAAATTTTACAGGTTGAAATCCTGGATTGGGATACTCAGAATAGGCCTAGAGAACATTTTCAGGAGCATGATGCATGCGACTGTATTATTGGTAGAGTTGTAGTAGAGCGACGCACATTCAAAGCGACATGGTCAGTCTACATAGCCATATTTGAGGGAGCACCCATCATCTTTGAGTGGAGTAGTGCTGCTTCGACTGTGCTCAAAATCTGAGGGCAAGGGATTTGGTTGCTATGCAATATGTAAGCAGCCCTTCTGATATAAGAAAGGAATTAAGTTTCTATCAAGGCTTTGACCCGTAAATTTCACATTTCCAGTTTAATGTAACTTTAAAAATTTGTTTGAGTTCTGTTGACACTTCCTTGGCCATGACTGAACCGGGCAGAACCATTAGAAGCACTGACAAATTCTAAAAGACCCAGTTCAGAATGAATCTCATTTTTAACCTTGGGATCGCCAGCACTGGAAGGAATACTAGGATTCTTTATAGGATTCTTCACCAAGTCAGTGGTAAACATTGAGGAGAAAGTCATCAATGAGCCAGCCTTACATGTAGGTATCAATCTCTAAGGTAGAGGAGGAGTCTTTGGGTGGTGTTAATGGCTAATGTGCTCAACTGTCAATTGAAAAGTTGGAGATTTAATTTCACACAGAGGCCCTTCAGAAGAGCAGTTTTGTGATTTACTTTGGAAAACAATCAGTATTTAAAATCTTATGGCGCACAGTTCTACTCTGGTATACATGGGATTTACATGAGTCAGAATCAACTGGAGAGTAATTGATTATTGATTTAGGGTAAACTAAAGACAGAAACAAAATAAAGGAAAGTTACACATCTGGCAGTACAGTATTTCCAAAACTGTAGTCATGTGTGGACTTTAAAGAAAAGGATATACTCAAAAGAGAAGTACTCTTTCCATTACATGTAAGAAAAATCAGAAAGAAGAATTCTAATTTTGGAGGGCAGTAAAAGAGATGCACAGTCCTGAAACAGATATTTATACCAAAATTTATTGATAATAAATAATTTATCGATAAATTATTTGAACTGGACTTCCTTGCTAAAGTACCCAGCTTATAAAAACTAGTACTATTATATTTAAATTGCATTAGTGTTAATGATGACACTTTTATTTACTTACTTGCAATATTGATAAGAAATAATGAAATGTTGAAAGATAAAACATGACTAAAATTTTAAGTTCTCACTTGAACTGACTGGATAGCAACTGGTATGGTTTAATATATATATATATTTTTGTATTTTCTGAGTTTTAAATATTAACTATCATTTCAACACTTTAATATTTTTGCAAACTTTTTCACTCTATGTATGAACAGCTAACTTCTGTATCAGAAAGGTGTTTTCCCCTCCCCTTCTCACTCTTAAGTACAGATCCTATGTAGGCTTGATTAAAATATTTAGTTGCATAAGAACTATTCAGTCTGTACAGCTTGGAAGAACAAAAAAATATTAAAAACATCCATAAAATTTTGAAGTCTATATTTACAATGTATTACCTTATTTACTAACCTCAGAAATACTAACAGCAGAAATTTCTTTACAAGAAAGTAATTTTTATTGGCTAAAATCTTTTCATAGGACCTTTATCCAACATCATGCTATGTTTCTTTAACATAGGTAACAGAAATATTATTATTTTTTTAATTTTTATTGTGATTTGGGACATAGTTTACAGAGCAAATTCATTTTCGATACAGCAGCTCACATAAACTTTGTCTCATGACATTGACTGTAATCTCCCACAATGCAACAACCACCCTCTCACTTCCTCCCCATAGTTATCTCTTCCTTGTGTCCTTTCCTCCCATGCACTCCTGCCCCCTTAGCTGTCTCCCTGTGCATACTATTTTCCCATGATTGGTCTCTCCAAAGAGTGTATCCACCCAATGTAAATGTTCAGCTCCTATGCCTATCTCTTATTTGGCTGGAAGCCACAGGAGTGGATTCAGTTCCAGACCTGAAGAGCAGCTAGGGGGCATAGTCTCAGGGGTTCCACCAGGCTCTATCAGGCCAGCAAACCTGGTCACTTTTATTTTTTTTTTTAAGGTTTTGAGTTTTTTTCCACATTGTTCTCCCACACCATCCAGGATCTCTCGCATGGATCTCCCTCCTAGTGATTGACAGTGGTAGCTGGGCACCACTTAGTTCTTCTGGTCTCATAGACGTATGGGCTGAGGATCACAATGTGTACCAGTCACTTGGACTAATTCTTTGCATGCATCTTTGGTTTTCTTCATTCATCTTTGCTCTGGATGAAGAGAGACCCATCATTGCATCTTGATGGGTGCATGCAAGCTTTTATGATCCTAGTCTCTACTCACTAAAGTAGGTTATGGGACAATAATTTTGTGCAGTATTTTATGGCAATTGAGCTTGATGTCCCCTGTGACCATGGTCCTGAGCCCACAGGTCCAACTAATTGCTCCCTCTGGGCAGCTGGCTGTGGTCAAGAAGTGACTATAACCTTGTCCCTTGTCAGCTCTACTATATACCTGGGAATTCTTACAGAACATTCAAATATACTTGTAGAAACATTGACTGCCAACCCTATACACGGCTATGGGCATGCTCTCCCCTGCATAGACAAACCTAATAGCTCAGCCTGTGTACCCACCTATCCACCTGTAGATCAATGTTTGCCATCACTGACAACACAGTACTGCATGTGCAAAAGGGTTCATCTTTGTTGTTTGTACTCCTTGTGCACCTCTCTTTGTCTTCCTCTTCCTCAATGCCACTGCATTGATCACTCACATTTGGTACATTACCTTTCTCTTTACCCAAATCAGTACTTGTCCCTACCTATCTAATGGTGTTCCTTCTCCTCCCCTTCAACCCCTGGTAACCAACAAAGGAAATTTCCTTCCATATATAAACCTTTCCTTGACTTTTTACAATAACAGGCTAATACAATATTTGTCCTTCTGTGATTGCTATATTTCACTCACCATAATGTCCTCCAAGTTCATTCACATTATGTGGTGTTTTGCAGATTCTTTGTTATTCTTTAGGATTGCATAGCATTCCATTGTGTTTATGTACCCCAGTTTGGTTATCCATTCTTCTGTTGATGGGAATCTAGGTTATTTCCATCTTTTGGCTATTGTAAATAGTGCTGCGCTGAACACGGGTGTGTATATATCAGGTCTTGTCCTGGTTCTCACTTCTTTAGGATATATACCTAGTAATGGAATGGCTGGGTCAAATGTTATTCCTAGGAATTGCCATACTGCTTTTTATGGTGGTTGTATCATTTTACAGTCCCACCAACAGTGTACGAGAGTACCAAATTCTCCATGTCCTCACCAGCATTTGTTATTTTCTGTCTTATTGAACTTTGCTACTATTGCTGGGGCAAGATGGTATCTCATTGTTGTTTTGATTTGCATCTCTCTAATGGTTAATGAGGGAGCTCTGGTAGCCTAATGCCTTAGGCACTTTACTGCTAACCAGAAAGCTGGCGGTTCAAACCCACCAGCCACTACTCAGAAGGATGGGGCAATCTACTTCCGTAGTGATACTGCCTTGGAAACCCAAGGAGGGGTTGCTATGAGTCAGGTCCAACTTGACGGCACATAACAACAACAACAAATGGTTAATGATTGTGAACATTTCTTCTAAATTTCCTCTATAGTGCAGTGTCTATTCATATCTTCTGCCTGTTCTATAATTGGGTTATTTGTCTTTTTGTTGTCAAGGTTTGGAGTTTTCTATAAATTTTAAAGATAAGTCTCTTGTCAGATATGTCATTGACAATTTTTTTTCCCCCAATCTGTAGGTTCTCTTTGATTCTTTTGCAGAAGTCTTTGGAAGCACATAAAAATTTAATTTTTAGAAGGTCCCATACATCTAGTTTATCTTCTGCTGTTTGTGCATTTTGGGTTATGCTTGATAGTCTATTTATGCTACATATTAGGGCCCCTAAATTTGCCCCTAGTTTTTCCTTGAGGAACTTTATAGTTGTAGGTTTCATATTTAAGTCTTTGATCCATCTGGAGTTAGTTTTTATGTATGGTGTGAGGTACAGATATTCTTTCATTTTTCTGCAAATGGATATCCAATTTTGCCAGCACCATTTGTTAAACAATCTCTTCCCATTAAATGGATTTTGGCCCTTTATCAAAGACCAGCTGACCATAGGCTGATGGATCTATTTCTGGTTTCTCAATTCTATTCCATTGATCTATGTGTCTGTCATTATACCAATACCAAGCAGTTTTGACTACTGGGGTTGTATAGCAGGCTTTGAGATCCGGCAGTGTGAGACCTCCTACTTTGTTCTTCTTCAGAATTGTGCTTTGCTTATCTGAGGTCACCTTCCTTTCCATATACAGTTAAGGATTGTTTTTTCCATATTGTTAAAGAATGTTGATGGGATGTGGATTGGGATTACATTGAATGTACAAATTCCTTTGGGTAGAACAGACATTTTCACAATGTTCAATCTTCCTATCCACAAGCATGGTATGTTCTTCTATTTATGTAGATCTCTTATGATTTCTTCAGGCAGTCTTTTGTAGTTTTCTTTGAACAGGTCTTTTTGTCCCTCGTAAGATTTACTCCTAAGTATTTTATTTTTTTGGTAGCTATTGTAAATGGTATTAATTTCCTTATTTCTTTTCCTGAAAACTCTTTGCTGGTATGGAGGAATCCAACTAATTTTTAGATGTTGATCTTGTATTCTGTCACTATGCTAAATTTCTCAATTCGTTCCAGTAGACTTCTTACTGAGTTTTTTGGGTTTCTGGGTATAGGATCATATCATCAACAAATAGGGATAGTTTGACTTCTTCATTACCAATTTGGATACCTTTGATTTCCCTTTCTTGCCTTATTGCCCTGTCTAGGACTTTAAATACAATGTCGAATAGAAGTGGTGATAAAGGGTATCCTTGTCTGGTTCCTGTTCACAATGGGAATGGTTTCAGTCTCTCTCCATTGAGAATGATTTTGGCTGTTGGTTTTGCATATATGCCCTTTATTATGTTGAGGAATGTCTCTTGTAGTCCTATTTTTCTGAGATTTTTGATCAGGAATGGCTTTTGGATGTTATCAAATGCCTTTTCTGCGTCGATTGATATGGATAATGTGGTTCTTTTTCTTTGTTTCATTTATGTGATGGATGATGTTGATAGTTTTTCTAATGCTGAACCATCCTTGCATACCTGATATAAACCCCACTTGGTCATAATGAATTGTTTTTTGGATATGTTGTTGCAGTCTATTAGCTAGGATCTTGTTGAAGATTTTTACATCTATATTCATGAACAATATTGCTCTATAGTTTTCCTTTTTAGTGATGTGTTTGGTTGGTTTTTGTATGAAGGTTATACTTGCTTAATAAAATGAATTTGAGAAGATTACATCCTTTTGTATATTTTGGATAGTTTGAGTAGGATTGGTGTCAGTTCTTTGAATGTTTGGTAGAATTCTCTAGTGAACCTATTATTATTGGTAATTATTTTATGGCCTGTTCAATTTATTTTTTGTTATGATCTGTTCATCTTTTCCACCTTGGTCTGTGTTAGTTTAAGTAAGTAGTGTGTTCCTAGGAATCTTTCCATTTCTTCTAGATTTTCAAATTTGTTGGAGTACAGTTCTTCCTGGTATCTTGATATTACCCTATTTATTTCAGTTGGTTCTGTTGTGATGTTGACCATTTCATTTCTTATTCATGTTATTCATATCCTCTCCATCTTTTCCTTTGTTAAATTTGCCAGTGGTTTGTCAATTTTATTACTTTTTTCAAAAAACCAACTTCTGATCTTGTTGATATTTTCCGTTGTCTTTCTATTTTCTGTTTCATTGATTTCTGCTAATCTTTATTATCTCCTTTCTTCTGGTGACTAGGCAGCTCTGGGATGTAGTGCATAAGGCATTAGACTGCTAACGAGAAGGCTGGCAGTTCAAACCTACCAGCCACTCCTTGGAAGGAAGATTGTGAAATCTATTTCTGCAGTGATACTGCCTGAGAAACCCAAGGAGGGGTCGCTATGAATCAGATCCGATTCAATGCCAGTGAGTTTTTTTTTTTTTTTTTTTGACTGTAGGCTTTGGTTGCTGTTCTTTTCTAATTGTTGGAAATGTTGGGTTAAAGTGTTGATTTTGGCTCTTTCTTCTTTTTTGATGTGTGCATTTATTGCTATAAATTGGCTTCTGATCACTGCTTTTGCTGTGTCCCAAAGATATTGGTATGTTCCGTAGTGATACTGCCTTGGAAACCCAAGGAGGGGTCGCTATGAGTCGGGGCTGACTCGACGGCACATAACAACAACAACAACATTTTCGTTCTCATTTGATTCAAGCAACTTTTTTAATTTCATTTTTTATTCCTTCTATTACTCAATTGTTCTTAAAGAGGGTGTTGTTCAATTTCCATGTGTTTGCTCATTTTCTGTTGATCTTCCTATTGTTGATTTCTAATTTTATATCATTGTAATCTGAGAAGATGTTTTGCAGTATTTCAATGTTTTTAAATTATTAAGGCTTGCTTTGACCTAACATATGGTCTATCATGGAGAATGTTCCATGTGCACTGGAAAAGAATGTATTTTGTAGTGTATTGGGTGAAGACATCTGTAGATGTCTATAAGATCAAGTTGGTGGATTGTATTGTTCAGTTCTTCTGTGTCTTTGTCGTGTTTCTTCCCAGTTGTTCTATCTTTCATTGAAAATGGTGTATTTAAGTCTCCTACTATGACTGTGGAATCATCTTTTTGTCTTTTTGATTCTGTTAAAGTCTGATTTATGTATTTTGGAGCTTTTTTATTGGGTTGATTGATATTTATTGTTATATCTTCTTGTTTGATTGATCCTTTAATCATTACATAATGCCCTTCCTTGTTTCTTATGGTGGTTTTTGTCTTAAAGTCAATTTGGTCAGAAATTAATATTTCCACTCCTACTCTTTTTAGGTTGCCATTTGCTTGATATATCATTTTCCAACCTTTGATTTTTAGTCTATTTTTGTCTTTGTCTCTAAGGCGTGTCTCTTGTAGACAGCATAATGATGGGGTATGTTTTCTTGTCCAGTCTACAACTCTCTGTCTCTTGAGTGGTGCATTTAATCCATTGACATTCAATGTAATTAATGACAAGTATTGATTTTTTGCTGTCATTTTGTTACGTGTTTTTTCTTGGTGTTCCTGTTTTCTTTGTTCCATATAATTTTCTGTGCTGAGCTCATTTTGTTTATGAATCATATTATCATTTGTTTTATTGCTGTTGTTTTAGTATGTGCCAAATATTTTGCTTGTCCTCTTTTTTATTGTGATGTGGTTTAACATTTTTCTTTGAGGTTACCCTGTGATTTATAATATTCTCCCCGAGTTTAGTCCATTCTATCTTGCATCTCTCTTGATTTCCTAGAAGTTCTGTAACTACATTATTTTTTTTCCCTCTTTTTATTTTGTTGATGCTCTCATTTGCCAATTGATGTCTCTGGTTCCTTGTATATAATCTTGTAAGCTTATTTTACTTTGGATACTTCCATAGTTGTCTTGGGTTCTGGGTTATGTCATCTTTGATGTGTGCATTTATTGCTATAAATTGGCCTCTGATCTGCTTTTGCTGTGTCCCAAAGATATTAGTATGTTGTATTTTCATTCTCATTTGATTCAAGCAATTTTTTTAATTTCATTTTTTATTTCTTCTATTACTCAATTGTCTTTTTGAAATTGTATTAATGGTTGGTTGCTGTTTGCTGTTATTGGTTCTCTAGTCAAAGGACTCCTTTCAGTATCTCCTGTAAGGTTGGTCTGGTTTTAAAAATTTCCCTTAATTTCTGCTTATCTGGAAATCTCCTAATTTCACCATAATATTAGAGGGATAATTTTGTTGGGTATATAGTTCTTGGGAGCTCTGGTAGCATAGTGGCTAAGGCACTTGACTGCTAACCAGAAGGCTGGCGGTTCAAACCCACCAGCCACTTCT
>NW_006921594.1:29786755-29790287 GCF_000298275.1 Orycteropus afer afer
TTTTTTTTTTTTTTTGACTATACCTGAGTAAGCAGGGTACTGTGCTCCTCCATTCTCTACTATTCTCTACTTGGCAGCACTTATACACTGACTGCCAATCTCCTGGTGGGTGTAATAGAGAATGAGAGTGGCTGCACAGATCTCTGTTAACTGTTTGTGAAGAGCAGTTAAGGGTGAATCAAGTTCTTAATGGTCACTATGTATTATTGGCAAGTTGGTGCAGAAGGAAGTGGTGGCTCTCATACAGTAAGTGGAGCTGCAGGAAGTGTATGTGTGGTTCCATCGTATGAGCACGGTTGCTGTCTCCCTCTCAGTTAAACAAAAACAACAGTCAGAAATCTATCAAAAAAAGTGAAAGAAAGCAGACATAAAAAACACTACATAAACACACAGCAAGTATCATCAAAAAGAGAGAATGCAATAAATGAGAGAAAATACTAAAGGAAATAATTTAAAAAGCAAGAAAAAGAAAAAGAAAGTGCATAGAAAAAGTGAGGGGGGAGAAAAAAGCCCACAATATCTGGGAAGGGCAGAATAAGAGAAAAGAGGTAAAATAGGAGAATAATGAAGAAAAAAATAGGAAAAAAATGCAAAAAGAAAAACAAGGAATGAGGAGAATCATGAGGGGAAAAAAAGGGTGGGGGGAGCAGACCAGGAACAAGGAAGAGAGAAAAAGCTGAAAATTAGAACCTGGAAGAGAAAAAGAAAGAATAATAACAAAGGACAAAAAGAGAAATAATAATAATAATTTAAAAACAGACAAAAACAAATAAAGGAAAAAAAAAAAAAGGAAAAAAAAATCTGGACAGGTTGGGGCAAGGCACCAAGCCTCCGTCTGAGCATACAGACTGGGATGGAATTCCTGCAAGCTGAGAAGGTGGGTGGAGTGAGGGATGGCTGCACATCCGTTCAACAAGAAGGTATGGGTATAAATGTAACAAGAGGAATATCACACCTTTCCAGTCTTTTGTGTCCTGAACATCCTTGTGATCCCCAGCAAGTGGAGCACATTCTTATGTCCCTGGAATCTGAGAAAACACTGTCACTTTATATATCCAAAATGGTCAAACCGCTTGTAAACATTCAAAATGGCTGTGCCCTCCAGACATGCAAAAATCCACAGGTCAGCCTGCCTCCCTCTTTCCTCTTCCCTTTTCTTCACCAGCCACCAATCTTCTATTCAGCCCTTGGCTAGCAGGGCTGATTTTTTAGGTTAATTCTTAGATCCTAACACCACTTGACAATATCCAAGCTGCCCATGCTGTCAGGATTGCTGCCCCACCGCAGCTCCATGTGTCTCCTTCTTTGGTGTTTCTGTGCATGTTCTTCTACTAGTTGGACTTCAATCCACTTCTGTACCCTTCCTTTCAAAGTTCAGGGCTCCAGGATTATCTTCTGTATCTGTGTTAATTGGTTCTCCTTTTCTTTGTTGAAGAGGGTCTGTAATTTGTCTGCCTATTCCACCATCTTACCAGAACTCCCTCTAACAGAAATACATTAGTGATCTGTATACAGTTACTTAATGTTTTATCCTAGTTTCCTTCTTCATAGAAAGTGTTCAAACTAGGTATTTTCTATTCACTATTTCTAGTATAGGTGTCAACACAGTTATAATTTTTCAGCTTCAAATTTGGTTTGAGGTTGTGGGCAGCTAGAGAAAAGAGGAAACTCATTGATATTGTTTTGGGTGATCAAATTATTCTTGGGCCAAATCCAGAGATAAGTGCTCTAGAAGTATGGCTGGATTTTATTTCTGGGACCCAAGAAGGATCATAGAGCACTAGAGATGGCACAGTAATGTGCAAAATCTGGATAATATTTTGGATCTCAGAGAACAGCTATTGCATAGTATTAATACACAGATCCAAGTTTAGCGGGATCTAATGCTGAAATGATATCTCTTACTAGCCATGTTACTTACTAATATCATATCATCTCCAGCAACAAATTCTACTTTTTTTTTTTTTAAAGAACTAAAACTAAAACCAAAGTTGGAAGTAACAAACATCCAGAAATAAAATATTCACTGATATATGGCATGTCTCACATCTTTCCTTGAAAATCTAGTCGGAAAACAACTTAAAAGTATACGCTTGAGTTTAAGCCAGCTGATTTCATTGGAGAACTAATATGGGACTGGGAAAAAAAAAAAAAGATAATTCTGGCACAGATGCACAAAGAACATACCAAAATCTAAAGTCAATAAAATACAGCTATTCCTATTTATCAACTACCTCCTTATCCAACATTTCTCAATGTTCTATTCTACTCTTTTGAGCATTCACTACATTCATTTGGTAGTAATGAAAACCAAGGTATGAGGTGAGAGTAACAGCTGGCTGTGATGATTAAGATTGTGTGGCAACTTGTTTGCACCATGATTTTCAGTGGTTCAGCAGTTATATAATGATGTAATTTGGCAGTTATGTAATTATGTAGTGATCTTTCATTTTGTGATCTGCTGTGGACATCCTTCACATTTTCAAGACATCAATTTTTCCATAGTGACTTGGTCTTTGGAACCTAACCATGTTGATAAGTGAGAAGTGGGTGTATGCAACCATAGCATCACTGCTGATTATGTTTTACCTATTACTTTCATTCAACAAGTAATGACTCCTAATTAATTGCACTGATCATCAAAAACCTTGAACTACTGCTCCATGAGAGATTACCCTTTCTCAGTAGCTTTGGGGGCTTAAATTATTTCTAGAGAGTGAATCACCAGGAAATATTAATTTCTCACAGACATTATTAGACCTTGAGGCTTGTAGCACTAGAAATTTTAGTAATTAAACTTGAACTAGCTGAACTGTCTGTCCAAAATCCTCACTTTCATCTTAAGATTACTTTAAGTGTGAGTAGATGACATTAGTTAGACATGTAATTTTTACAACACTAATAAAACTGAAAGTTTACAAATGCATAAATATAGGGTTATGAAATAGAACTTTACATGACAGTGTACTAAGAGTAGTAAAAAATAATAAAGGAGTTTTCCTTTTTGAAGTTGAGCCAAAGTATTGAAGCTCCAGTTAATTGAGTGTCAAGACACCAAACAATAGGAAAGACTGATAAGCACTCTGTTTCTCATGAAAACTAATATTGGGTAAATGATAAGTGAACTTTAAAAGCATTAGGTTTTCTGTCTCTTAACCTTTACATCACTTATATCCATTTCAAAGAAAACTTGAAGTCCTAAGCTGAGATCTAAAAAAAGATTAGAAAATGAGAATTGGCCTATTAGTACTCTTCTGGCAGAATGTTTCCATAGTCTGAAATGTGTCAAACACATCTAAAATGTCAACCTGTGCTATTTTGCTTTCCAGAGATAATGATAAACAAGTGAGAAAAGTTAATTATTTTTTCTTTGATATACATAGATTCACTGCAGATAAAGATAAGGGAATATTTTTTTTAGGAAAAAGTGCTTAAAAAAAAGAAATGCTGGAAATACATTACCAGCCCTTTCTTTCAAGGTGTTTCTGGGTGAAGCTGAACTTGTAAACTTTTTTTTTTTTTTTTTTTTTTT
>NW_006921594.1:29797410-29806568 GCF_000298275.1 Orycteropus afer afer
TTGGGGTTTAGTCCAAATCTGCATCCTTTCCTTCAAGGCTCAGGGGTCCAAGATTATCTTCTGTGTCTGTATTAATTGGTTTCCCTTTTCTTTGTTGAAGAGGGTCTGTGCAATCCTTCTGCCTATTCCGCCATCTTGCCCCGCCTGAACTTGTAAACTTTTTGTTTGCAGCCCGGTGAGTTAACTCTAGCACCCAGCAAGTCTCATATACACAATAAATACTTATTCGTGTAAAATAGTAATTTAATTATATGATAGCAATATTCTTTTCCATGACTTCAAATACTATAAGGAACTGCTCTTTATATTCTGTTGAGAAAATATTTTGTGGAATGAGTTGTGTGCATTAATTATCGTTATGGATTCATGGTACTATGATTTGAAATACAAAGACATTGTGAGCTACCACTGTGACGTTTTGTAGGGATAAGAGATTAAAATAATGCCTGGCAAAACTATTGTGTAGTCAACACAGAAAGAACTATTAGAATTTGTTTCAGATCTTGAAAATAAATTGCATCGTAAGATTTAAATGAACAATAATCTTGTTCTTTTACAAGTTATCTATCACAAGACAATGTCTGCTGCAATTGTGTAATTGAGGAGACCTGGAAATTATCAAAACAGAGTGTGTCCTAAGGACTGGAGACAGAATATGTCAGGGGAAAAAGATAGAATCATATGCTAAAATCTATATATATTGTAGAATAATCAGGAAATAAATATGCTAATGTTTCAGGAAAACTAACAAATGAAGGGGAACATTATTTGGTACACATTAGTGTTCTCATCAACAGAAAGGACATTTGTGAGACTGAATTAGATGAACAATAAATCTCTTGAGATCATCAAATTCCCATTTCACATGCACATTCTTTATTATCCAAAAGCATTGTTAATTTTCACCTTTACCAAAATTTCCTTGGGAACTTATAGAGTCTTTGTAGAAAAATACTTTTGTAAGAACATGGGTCATAGGCTCAAACATGAGTGAGCCTAGATGTGGTACAAACTAAGAGATCAAAAGAGAGCATAAGAAAGTAAGAGTGGTATGAATAAGAGATGGGAAGGCTGTGTGTTCACATGCCTTTCTCTTGACACTCAACACTACCTTACTCCAGCCTGCACACACATACACAAACCACATCTTTCTGAAGATATTAAGACTCAAATTATTGTATATTTATGGAAAGAGTGAAGAAGTAGGGCTTATTAGACTAACATGCATAGAATCAAGGCAATGTATATTTAAGAAAGCAGAGAATCCTACGAGAGTCAGTGATGTAATATGGGAGACAAAAAAAAGGAGGTTTTGCCAGTCACAAGCTTTGGATTTGTTGTTCTGGCCAATGTTAACCAGATCAAAGAGAGCAGAAAGTGCTCTGATACCTGGGTTTCATCAATCAAAATCCATATGTTTAGTAACTCCGATGCTTTCTTTCTTCTTGGTTTAGTCAGCATGAATGACTCTCAAAAGAAATTCTTCATGCATTGATATGAAAGAGCTTTTGGATCTGCCAACACTGAGACCAAGCCCTGGGACCCTGATGAACTGTACAACAGACTTGCCATTTCTGAGAGCTCAGTATCCATCAGGGTTACTCTGTGACATATCTGAACATTTTTCTTCTAATGTTTAATGACAAAAGAAATATGAAAATATTACAAGAATTGAGATATAAGTTGCTGAGATTTTAAAGAAGTGGACTTCCTCAAAGTTTCTATGAATGTGAATCTGAGATCAAATTATTTTCATTTTCTCTATCTTGGTTTCCTTTTGTCCCCTACAGTGAGAAGTCTGAAAATGAAAACAATGTAAAATCATCAAAAGGAAAACTGTGTGGGAGCTGATTATGTTAAAGGAAAAAGCATAAAACCTTGGTTAGATTAGAAAAAATAGACAATAACATGTCAAAATGCAGCAGAGAAGACTGTGTTTGAGATATAAGAGGTGATAACTAGTGAATTTTAATACATGATGATTTGAAGTCAACCAAATGAAAATAAATTTTGTGGACAAGGACTTTACACGTGTTGATGTGTGAGCCATATTTGTGCTATCATATTTCAGACCCAAAACAAGAAATACTCTCTAATAGTCAGTATGTATAATGCAATACAAATGCAGCACTCTGCCGTGGAGTCGGATCTGACTCATAGCAAAGACCTCTCTTTGGGTTTTCGAGGCAATATCACTATGGAAATAGATTGCCCCATCTTCCTTCCGAGGAGTGGCTGGTGGGTTTGAACCACCAACCTTCTGGTTAGCAGTCAAATGCCTTAGGCACTAGGCCACCAGAGCTCCTCAGTATGTATAGGGGGGAAAAACAGAGAAACAATGACAGAACTAGAATTGAGGAAGATCTCAAAACTTATGCTTTCTTCACTTGTTGTTAGGTCCCATTGAATTGTCCCTGACTCATAGATACTCTATGTACAGTAGAGCAAAACATAGCTGGGTCCTGCACCATACTCACTTGTTGCTATATTTGAGCCGATTGTTGTAACCACCCTCTAATTAACCTAGCATGGCATCCTTCTCCAGGGATTGGTCCCTACTTCTAATAAAGTAAGTGTCCAAATAATTGAGATGGACTTTTGCCATCCTCACTTCTAAGAGTATTCTGGCCGTACTTCTTCCAAGATAAATGTGTTCATTCTTTTGGCAGTCCATGGTGTATTCAATATTCTTCACCATCACATAATTCAAATGCATCAATTTTTCTTTAGTCTTCCTTATTCATTGACCAGCTTTATATTCATATGAGGCAAATGAAAATATCATGGCTTAGGTCAGACAGCTTTGCATTTAATGCTTTAAAGGGGTGTTTTGCAGCAGATTTTCCCAATGCAATATATTGTTTGATTTTTTTTTTTTTTGACTGCTGCATCCATGGGTACTGATTGTGAATCCACATAAAACTAAATCCTTGACAACTTCAGTATTTTGTCCTTTTATCATGATGTTGCTTATTGGTCCAGTTGTGAGGATTTTTGTTTTCTTCATGTTCAGGTTTAATCCACACTGAAGGTTGACTCTGGTATTCATTAGTGAATCTTTCAAATCTTTTTACTTTCTGCAAACAAGTTTGTGTCAAGAATATTTCAAGACTAAACTTGACACATCGGATGCTTATAACTGAAGACAAGAAGAGTTTTAGGATAACATCAAGGACATCATATATGAAAAATGTAAAATCTCATTGAAAACATAGGAAAGAAAGAGAAGACCAAAATAGATGTTAGAAGAGACTCTGAAATTTGCTCTTGAATGACCAGCTTTCATATTCATATGAGGCAAACAAAAATCCATGGCTTAGGTCAGACAGCTTAGTTTTTAATACTTTAAAGAGGTCTTTTGCAGCAGATTTGCTCAATGCAATACATTATTTTTTATGTATTTATTTATTTTGCTGCTTCCATGAGTGCTGATTGTGAATCCATGTAAATCAAAATCCTTGACAACTTGAGTATTTTATGGAGTACATAAAGTGAATGGAAGAAATGATGTAAAAGAGCTGAAGAGAAGATTTCAAAGGATAACACAGGAAAATAAATTATTATAATGAAATATAAAAAGACCTGGATTTAAAAAAACAAAAGGGAAAAACATGCTTGGCATTATTCAAGCTGAAAGAACTGAAGAAAAAATGAAGCCTTGAGTTACAGATTATATGGGCAAAAAATTGAACTACAGAAAGCATCAAAAGAAGTTGGAAGGGATTCTGAGTCACTGTAACAAAAAAAATCGGTCAATGTTCAGTCATTTCAGGAGTAGCATATGATCCAGAACTGACGGTACTGAAGGAAGAAGTCAAAGTTGCACTGAAGGCATTGGTGAAAAACAATGCTCCAAGAATTGATAGAATACCAACAGAGATGCTTCAAAAAATGGATGCCGTCCTGGAAGTGCCTGATCATATATGCCAAGAAATTTGGAAGACAGCTACCTACCCAACCAACTGGAAAATATCCATTCACGTGCCTATTTCAAAGAAAGGTTATCCAACAAAATGCAGAAATTATTGTACAATATCATTAATATCACATGCAAGTAAAATTTTGCTGAAGATAATTCAACAAAAGATAAGCGTCAGTGCATTGACAGGGAACTGTCAGAAATTCAAGCTGGATTCAGAAGAGGATGTGGAACAAGAATATCATTGCTGATGTCAGATGGACCTTGGCTGAAAGCAGAGGAGTAAGGGAAGGATTTTTGCCTGTGCCTTATTGACTATGCGAAGGCATTTAACTGTGCAGACCATAAGCAATTATGGCTAACATTGTAAAGAATGAGAATTCCAGAACACTTCCTTAATTGTGCTTAGGAGGAACCTGTGCACAAGAGAGGAACATGTATCTAGAGACAGTTATTTGAACAGAAGTAGGGGATAGTATTTGGTTTAAAATCAGGAAATGGTACATCAGAGTTGTGTCTTTTCACCATACTTATTCAATCTGTATTCTGAGCAAATAATCTGAGCAACTTCTTCAAATAAGTTTCTTTAAAACAGAAATCATGACTGAGAACCATACTTTGTAAATATGCATCTCAATGCCACATATAACTGTTACTGAAGAAAAACCACGGCATGCAGTGGAAGAGGGTAGGGAAAAATAAGAAAAAGTGCAAGAGAAATATTAACAGATAATGTGTGAGTAAATAAAAGAGGAGAAATTTACCTTGGTAGGAAGTGAGGTCAAACAGCTCCACACATTATTGTCTACTAGCATTCAAGTATATATATTTTTTTGCCTAAGCATAATAGGTTTTACTCAAAACTAGGAATCAAACTGCCATATAAGGAATGCATATAATAAATATAAGAAATAGCCATCTCTAAGTTGGTCTTTCTCAGCATAGTTCCTTTTTTGTTTGAAAACATTTGTGCTCTGTACTGTGATGATAGGTTGAAACATGCAGGAGTCATTATCTCTGCTGAAATAATCAGAGTTCTGAAGGGAGAAAAATTTATTTCTGAGTTGGTATTTATCCATACACTGCACAATGAGTCCATTGTGTGGTCTTCCAACATTCGACACACACCCTTTGACTGAACAAGGGTAACAGAAATCCAAATTTAAGCAATTATCTTGGCATACTGTAGCTGCCGGCAGTGTACATAGCTTGACACGGTCATTAGTTTTTATGCTGTTTTAGAGCAAATGTGTTACCAGAAACCCAATTTGCTCCTGACATAATACTATTAGGCAAGCAAAGCATGAAGAGTGTCAAAAGTTTCCTCTAAGTGAAGCAGCCTGCTGGCATAAGGTGCCCTACTATCAGAAATATATTTATTCACTTAGAATTTTTTTAAAACTGAATTTCTTTGACTCCTTATCATTTCTTATAAATATCTTTCTCTCTACTACTTATATTTAACATTAACCAAAATTATTTTCCTATGTTAAAGTTCCCACTGCATGGATAGTGATACCCTATTTTAAATGATAGTGAGACAGCTGGCCCAGCATGTTGGCAGTGAAATAAAAAGAGGGAGGCTAACAGAAATGCATGCTGAGAGAGAAATAAGGTTACAAGAAATGAGCTGTGACTAAGAAGAACTTCAGAGCTTAGAAACTCACTGCAACTGTCTTCACTCCATTCTCAATCACATCTTGACATCTGAGACTTCTTCAAACATAAATTTAAAAGACATGTCACAATATGAGAGATACATTTCAGCCTGATGAACATGAATATATCATAATACAATGCTGTGCTATTTGACTCTGAGAAGCAAAGCAACTGATTGCTGAAAAAGCTAAAAGTCTCTTTTATTTTCCTGAGTAGCATTTAGAACCCTGTTATAAGATCAGGGACTGTTTCTTCCAGTTCAGTCCGAGATATTGTGATAATCCTATTTATATAGTTATATAAATACAACTGCTAAAGGTGAACTGAAGAAGAATTGATGCATTTGAAATATGGTATTGGTGAAGAATACTGAATATATGCTGGATGCTGGATGGCCAGAATAATGAACAAAGCTGTCTTAGAAGAAATCCAGCTGGAATGCTCTTCAGAAGCAAGGATGGCAAGACTTCATTTAGTATTATTTGGACATGTTATCAGGAGGAACCAATCCCTGAAGCAGGACATCATACTTGGTAAAGTAGAGGGTCAGTGAAAAAGAGGAAAACACTCAATGAAATGGACTGACATAGCGGCTATAACACTGGACTCAAACATAGCAATAATTGTGAGGATGGAGCAAGATTGAGAAGTGGTTTGTTCTGTTGTACATAGGATCTCTATGAGTCAGAACTAACTCAAGACCACTTAACAATAACAACAAATATCCTTTTTTCTCCACATGTCTGTCATATTCATAGTTCAAATTAGTGCTAAATATTCATTGATAGAAGAGTATCAAAATATCTCAAAATTAGCCTGTTAACATATTTATTAATTAAAGTCAGATGAAATATGCATTACTATCATGTCTTTCCAAATAGTCTTTTAAGTATAATGGCCCTAACAGTTTTTCACAAATATAGTCAAATAGGTAAATAGTCAACCACACTTACACAATTGCACATTCAAATAAACTGACTTTCTTGAGAGAGTTGTGAATTTCCCTTACAGTGTTTTATCTAAGCTGTCGGCACCTCTAACATTTCAGAAAAATATAGAAAAATCATATATTTTGAAAGGCAGTATCACTGATTAGTTTGTATATATGTTCTCATGTCTTCTTGGTCTCTTTTTGAGAAATTATGCTGCAAAACTACTACTAAAATATCTTAGCTCATACAAATTTTATGATATGTAAAGGAATATATTTTCCCACAGATTCTGGATATATTTGTTTGCTCATCCATTCTCCTATTTATTAATTCAAAAAACATTTATCAAGAACCTTCTATATGCCAGTTTTGTACTAGACATAAAACTTATCTGAGTTCCTTGACTTTACACTTAAGTCAGAAACACTAAAATAAATTCTAAAGATTATAATATAAAAATGTAAGAAGAGACATGGAAGTAGGAACAAATAGCTTCACAAATGGCATAGAGAAATGTCTAACTTTGCCCTTGGAAATTTAAAAGGATGAATTTGATTTGAGACAGAAAGTAGATGTGGTGTATTTCCTAAGATGCAGAGAGCTCCACTTGTAATTTTGTGGAATTTAAATTTATCATCAAATGAGAATGATCAGAACTCAGTAAGTAGGACAGTATTATGATCAGATATGATTTTTATGAATATAATGTTGGTAACAGTATGGAGAATGAAGTGGACTTTGGGAAAGACTAGTGCCAGAAAAACACATATGTTAAAATACTCCTGGAAATTATTCCCCATATGGTGTCTGACTTTACATTTCCTAAATAGAGAAGTAGGAAGAATTGATATAGAGATGAGTAATTAGATGAGACAACTAGTTTTAATAAATAAGATATAAATGCATGACTTAATTCATGTTCATTTAAGTAACTTGTTTCATTATTCTAGTAGGATATTTAGTTTTATGGGATAAAAAAAAGTAGACAAATGATAGGCAAAGTATACATTCACAATAAATGTAGATAAGTGTCTTGATAAACACAGTTAACAAACTGTGCTGAAGAAATAATACTAGAATCAGTTACATGTGATTATAAAACAGGGCACCAAGAAAAGATTGAGAGATTTTTTTATTACAATACTATTGTTTAAATTGTCTTTCCATAATATGATGAACAGAAAACCATCTCTAATAAATACTACCTGCTTGCTTATTTTCCATGACATCAAGAAAAGTGGCACATGGTCTTGCACCACCTTGGAGATTGATGTATCTAATCTCTTTTATATATCTGTAATTTGCTTATATTTAAATATTTATAATACGTTTTCTATTTAAAGTTGCAAACATAAAATAAAGACTGGAATGCTTCTTTTGTAGTTCACTAGGGTTGGGCCATCTACTTCTGTAGTGATACCACCTCCGAAATCCAAAGGGGTCGCTATGAGTGATATCTGACACCATGGGAGTGAGCTTTTTTTTTTTTTTTTTTGGTTTAGGATCCTGTATGTCTTGATCAGTATGAAGTAGAGCCCTCACACTAAGTGAAAGCTACTTATGTTTTTTTCTTTTCTTTCTTTCTTCTTCTTCTTCTTCTTTTTTTTTTTTTTAAGATGAAGTAAGTCTTTCTTGTTGTTTTATCCTATTTTTAAGCTTGCAAAAGTCAGGAATATTAGCTCAGTCAAATGTGAATATATCTCCAAGAGTGGCTATAGGATTCACCAGCTCTATGCTCCTTGGCATAGACATTTGTAGAAAACAAATATATATTTTTTTTGTTCTTTCAACATTTTAAGAATAATTAAATTTGTGTAATCACTGTGGCTAATTAGTCTCTAAATGATGTATGAAATGGAATATCCTTGCCACCTTCATATAATGGTCTGAGTTCTGCTCTGCTCAGTTACTTTGAATATATGTGTGCTGTATGTTTGTACATATTCTTACTTAAATTTTCTTTTTTGTTTTGAATATAAAAATATTTCTTAAAATTCCTTTACAAATTAACTAGGATATTAAGACCATCATCTATATCTAATAAACCATTATTGGGATTATTTTGAAAAATTCCATTGTGGTATATGTGTTATTTATGTGTGAAAATACTATGTATTCTTAATTTGTATATGTAACCAAAACACAAACCACCAAACTCATTGTCATAGAGTCAAATCCAACTCACAGAGAACTCCATTGGGTTTCTGAGGTGGTAATATTTATGGTAAGCCCCAGGGATACAGGTGAGGAGAGACAACTCAGGGACACCCAAAGCAGCAGGCAAGAAGAGCAGGAGAAAAGGGATTAAAAGACAGGAAGCCAGACAGAGGAACAGTCAGCCACAGGGACCCAGGTGGGGGTGATACGAGAGGTCTCCAAAAGCAAGACAAACTTGTCTGTCGATTTGTCCTACTGTGGTGACATGTAGACATGAGTTTTGAGGCTGAGCTTCTGGTGTTAAAACCCAGTGAAAAGCACCTGGTGCACAGGTAACAGCCCAGCTTATAGACTGAGACAGACTAGGAAGAAGGAAGAGGCTGTCCACTTTTTAATGAATTGGCCAGGGAAAACCTTATGAATAGCAAAGAAACACTGTTTGGTACATTACCACACACCTTTAGGAATAGTCCGTTTAGGCTAAAAGGCTC
>NW_006921594.1:29808595-29818111 GCF_000298275.1 Orycteropus afer afer
TAACAACAACAACAACAAAGTACTGAAGAGCAAAGGTGTCTCTTTGAAGACTAAGATGGGCCTAACCCAAGCCATGGTATCTTTAATTGTCTCACATGCATGTGAAACTGAACAATGAATAAGGAAGACTGAAGAAGAGTTCATGTTTTTGAGTTGTGGTGTTGGTGAAGAATACTGAAAGTTCCATGGGCTGTCAAGGGAAGTATCAAATCTATCCTGGAAGAAGTGCAGCCGGAATGTTCCTTGAAAGTGAGAATGGTCAGACTTCATCTCACCTACTTGGTCATGTTGTTAGAAGGGACCATTCCCTGGAGAAGGATATCATGCTTGGTAAAGTGGAGGGTCAACAAAAAAGGGGAAGGCCCTCAACAAGATGGATTGACACAGTGACTGCAACAATGGGCTCATGTATCATAAGGATTGTGAGTCTGGCACAGGACCAGGCAGTGTTTTGTTCTGTTGTACATAGGTTCACTAGGAGTTGGAGCCAGCTCAATGACACCTAACAACAACTACAACAACAAGGAAGATGACTTCTGCTCTCAAAGCATGTATTTCCTAAATGGTACTAAATGTGGGCACTTAATCAGGTAAATTCCACCTTGTAGATTAGTTGATTCTTCTTACATACACATGCTAACACACACAGATATACACATAGATACTACTATCTACAATTTCTTTCCCTATCTCTAGGCCTGTGTCCAAATCCAAATTTTGCAGTACATGTATGTGATAGTTTATATCCAGCCTATTTTATATTAACACCTCTGAAACAAAGGTGAGATTAGAAAACCATATGCTTGATGCTTATCTAAATCAACTAATGTTATAAAATGTGCATTTAAAGAGAGAAACAAATCATTTTATTTATATTTCATTCGTATGCATAATTATTCCTTTCATTAAATTTACTTTATTTTTGTTCTCAATAGTATTAAGGTTGAGTAGCATGCCTCAAGTTCTTACTGGCTAGACAACTTGCTGAGTAGTGGTATGAAATAAACTTGGAATTAATAATTAGTTCAAATAACCTTCAAAATGACAAACCTGAATGTGTATAGTCAATTTAATGATATTTTGCCTGAAAAATTGCAGAGTTAATGGTTTGGAATTGATGAGCTTGTAAGTTCTTTGCTCCTTTAGATTCTGAAGATTGATACTTGCAGTTACACATAATTCTTTCTGATCCAATGACTTGCACTCAGAAAATCAAATGTTTAATCTCAGCTGGTGGTAAGTTATCTTTTACATGTTTATTTCAAATCTTAAGAATATGTGCTCTGTTTTCCACTAAAGATTTATATACTCATCAAGTTGTGTCAACTGTTTTCTGTCTACAAGTGAGTATTAGAACAGAATATTTCGTTTTCACCTTTTAATGGGTTGAGTCCCTGAGTGATACACACGGTACGCGTTCCACTATGGGCCAGAAGTGTCTCAGAAGACAGGCCTGGTGGCCTGCTTCTGAAAGGCCACACCCTCAAGAACTTTATGGAGCATACTTAAAATTTGATACATGTGAGGTTGCCATGAGTCAGAATCAATTTATGGCAACTAGCAACAACAACAACAAAAATGGGTGATTATGGCTTAAGATAATGCTTTGGTGCAGAATCTGACAATAATAGCCTGCAGATCATTTTTCTGTGAGGCTTTATTTGTTTTTTGTATATTGTTCCTTAAGTTTTTGTCTATACATTTCAGACTATGGATTGAAAGTAATATGAATGAGACATGAAAGACAAAATACAAGACATAATGATAAAACTAAGATTAATTTTCCTTTTAACCCTTCTGAATCATTTCTGCTTGTATAAGCTTCCTGTTGGAATCAAATTACTTATAAATAAGAGTTGAAGCAACTTGGGTTCTGTTGGACTTGGTATCCTTAGATCTGTATCCCTATACTACTTATAAAGTAATGAAACTTCAGAGTTATAAGTCAAACAATTTAAATAAGCACCACTGGTATAGTATATCCAAGAATACACTATATTGTTGTTCTTATGGGCCGTGGAGTTGGACCCAACTCATAGCAACCCTCTTTGGGTTTCTGAGGCAGTATCACTACGGAAGTAGAATTCCCAACCTTCCTTCCAAGGAGTGACTAACCTCCAGCCTTCTGGTTAACAATCAAGTACCTTAGACACTATGCTACCAGAGCTCACAGAATACACTATAGCATTTTATGACTACCAAAATTATATTTCATAAATACACAGGAAGCAACCTTTTCAATAAGACCATTTATTTTCATCTACTTAGAAAAATAAAGCTATTTCTATTTGCATATTAATAGTTACTATAATAAATAATACATCACACATGCACATTATCTTCTCTCCTAAAGAAAACTAAACCATTAGCTATACTCTTCCTAGTTGATACATCTTTTCTAGAGTCACAAGATACAATTCTCAATAGAAATGAGTTAAATTATGCTTAAAGTGCCTAAGGTACTGTTCTCCTGGGCCTAAATTTCAGTTAATGAGGCAAATCCAATACACATACACCTATTCTTGTTACAGAGGGAATAGTCTCATAGGGTGAGGAGAATTTGCAATTTACCAAAAATACCCAACCTAAGTTTTAAACTGAATAATCACTAGCATAAATATAACCAAATAATTTGAAGAGTTTAAAAGCTACCAATTCTTAATGGATAGATTGATCTGAATAATTTCTAAGGTCTTTTCCTGCAATAGTAATATGCTACTATTAAACCAATCATTCTTTTTAAATAGTGAGGTTTTAAATTGAATTCAGGACCATTTAGAAGGAAAAAATGATTGCTTACATACTTTCTTTGGTGCAGATTTTAGTATGGAATAAGGGACGACAAAAGATAATACAGTACAATGGAGAAAGAGAGAAAAAGAATATGTGGTGGGGCTAAGCAGTGGTAAGATAGGGTCATAGGAAGAATAAGGTTAATTACTTTATGGAGTTTTGACCAAAGTCAGTCCTGCACTTCCTTCACGTACATTTCTCAGAACTTTGGCAGTAATCCTTGGTGAGAGAATTTCAGAATTATCCCTATATCCTTAATAATTGTGGCATCAATTTACCATAAAAGAAAAAGTAATGATTATCTTAGGCATAACAAAAACAGTTCTTATTGTTTGATTTAAAGTATAACTTACTTGTAATAAATACACAGATTTTAAGTGTTCACTTGTATCTTAGACAAATTAGCACACATAAAATCACCATTCCAGCTAAAATGTAAAGTACCTCCACGCTAAGTTTACTCATGTTTCTTTCCAGACAATGCCCTTCAAAGGCACACATGGTTTGATTTTTATAACCATAACCTAGTTTTGCATGCTTTAGACCATAAACAGCACAGACTCTTCGTGGTCTGGCCTCTACTGCCCAATCTAATACTTTAAGACTCATTTGTGTTACTAAGAATATTAGTTCGTTTTCTGAGTGGTACACCACTTTAACAATAGTCCACAATTTGTGCATCTACTTACCTATTAAGTGCTATTAGGGATGTTTTCATCTTTGGGCTATTAGGAATTTTTTTTTTTTTTTTTTTTTTTTGTATAAGCATGTTTTCATTCTTTTGGAGAATATGTGGAAGTACAGTTTTAGATATTTTAGTGCCAAACTTTCTTTCCCAATGGCACCATTTTTCTACTCCCAACAGCAATGATAAGAGTGACTTTTGCACCACAAACTTGTCCACATTTGGCACTGGAGCCTTTTAAAAAATGTTTTATCATTCTAGTTTATGTGATATATTAACTCAAGACAGTTTAATTTAAATTTTTTTATGACTATGACATTGATCATTTTTTAAAAAATTTTATTTTGTACGTTGATCTTGTATCCTGCCACAACGTTAAATCTCTCAGTTAGTTCCAGCAGATTTTTTACTGAGTCTCTTGGGTTTTCTAGGTATAGGAGCATATCATCAGCAAATAGGGATAGTTAGACTTCTTTACTAATTTGGATGCCTTTGATTTTCCTTTCTTGCCTCCTTGCCCTGGCTAGAACTTCCAGTACAATGTAGAATAGAAGTGGTGATAGAGGCCATCTTTGTCTGGTTCCTGTTTTCAAGGGGAATGATTTCAGTCACTCCCCATTGAGAATAATGTTGGCTGTTTGTTTTACATATATGCAATTTGTGATGTTGAGGAATGTCCCTTCTATTCCTATTATGCTGAGAGTTTTGATCAGGAATAGCTATTGGATTTTATCAAATGCCATTTCTGCATTAATTGATATGATCATGTGGTTCTTTTCCTTTGTTTTATTTATGTGGTGGATGACATTGGTTGTTTTCCTAATGTTGACCCATTCTTGCATGCCTTGGTCATAATGAATTATTTTTTGATACATTGTTGGAGTCTATTGGCTAGGATTTTGTTGAAGATTTTCCCGTCTATATTCATGATGGTTAGTAGTTTTCTTTTGAGTAATGTCTTTGTCTAGTTTTGGTAT
Source organism: Orycteropus afer afer (assembly GCF_000298275.1). NCBI lineage: Eukaryota > Metazoa > Chordata > Mammalia > Tubulidentata > Orycteropodidae > Orycteropus > Orycteropus afer. The sequence goes on from NW_006921594.1 coordinate 29,813,051, forward strand.
CAGGGTTATGCTTGCTTCATAAAATGAATTAGGGAAGGTTCCATCATTTTCTATGTTTTGGAATAGTTTGAGTAGTATTGGTGTCTGTTCTTTGAAAGTTTGGTAGAGTTCTCCAGTGAAACCATTTGGGCCAGGACTTTTTTTTTTTTTTTTGGTAATTTTTTTAATGACCTGTTCAATTTCTTATTTTTTATGGATCTGTTCAACTTTTCCACATCAGTCTGTGTTAGTTTAGGTAAGTGGTGTATTTCTAAAAGTCTGTCCATTTCTTCCAGATTTTCAAATTTGTTGGTGTACACTTCTTCATTTTTGTTGTTGTTGTTGTTATGTGCCTTCAAGTTGGACCCGACTCATAGCGACCCCTCCTTGGGTTTCTGAGGCAGTATCACTATGGAGGTAGATTGCCTCATCTTCCTTCCGAGGAGTGGCTGGTGGGTTTGAACTGCCAGCCTTCTGGTTAGCAGTCAAGCATCTTAGGCACTATGCTACCAGAGCTCCTTCTTCATAGTATCTTGGTATTATCCTTTTTATTTCAGTGGATTCTGTTGTGATGTCACTCATCTTGTTTCTTATTTGTATTATTTATATTCTCTCCCTCTTTTCTTTTCTTAAATTTGACAGTGGTTCTAAGTGGAATAGTGAACCTTTCCAGTGTTTGTGTCCAGAATGTCCTAGCAAGTGGAACCTATTCTTAAATCCCTGGAATTTCAAGAATGCTGTAGCTTTAAATATCCAAAATTGTTGAAACACTTGTAAACATTCAAAATGGCTTCACCCTCTGGACAGGCAAAAGTCCCCAGCTCAACCCACCTTCTTTTTCGCTGCTTACACTTTTATTCACCAGCCACCAGTGCAGTCCTCCATCAAGCCCCCGGGTAGCAAGGCCAGTCTCAGGTCCTAACACCACTCAGCAATATTCAAGCTGTCTGTGCCATCAGGATCACTGACAGACCACAGGGCCATATGTCTCCTTTTTCAGTGTTTTCATGCAGGTTATTCTACTAGTTGGAGCTTAGTCCCTTTCTCTATCCTTTCCTTCAAAGCTCAGGGCTCCAGGATTATCTTCTTTATCTATGTTAATTGATTCTCTTTTTCTTTGTTGAAGATGGTCTGTACAGTCTGTCTTCCTATTCCTCCATCTACCCAAACTCCTGATTGTTTTTCTAATGTTGAACCATACTTGTATATTTGATATGAACCCCACTTGGTCATAATGAATTCTTTTTTTGATACGTTGTTGGAATTTATTGGCTAAGATTTTGTTGAATATCTTTACACCTACGTTCTTGAGGAATATCGGTCTCTAATTTTCATTTTTAGTGATGTCTTTGCCTGGTTTTGGTGGCTAGGTTATGCTTGCTTTATAAAATGAATTTGGGAGGATTCCATCCTTTCCTATGTTTTGGAATAGTTTGAGTAACATTGTGTCAGTTCTTCTATGAATGTTTGGTAGAATTATCCAGTGAAACCTTCTGGGCCAGGACGTTTTCTTTTTGGTAATTTTTTATGACCTGTTGAATTTCTTGTTTTGTTATGGATCTATTCAAATTTTCCACATCAATCTGTGTTAGTTTGGGTAAGTAGTGTGATTCTAAACATCTTTCCATTTCTTCTACATTTTCAAATTTATTGGAGTACAGTTCTTCATAGTATCTTGATATTATCCTTTTTATTTCAGTTGGTTCTGTTGTGATATTGTCCATTTCATCTCTTATTCATGTGATTTGCATTCTCTCCCTCTTTTCCTTTGTTAAATTTGCCAGTGGTTTGTCAATTTTATTAACCTTTTTCATAACACCAACTTTTTTTCTTGTTGATTTTTTTCTATTGTCTTTGTTTTCTGTTTCATTGATTTCTGCTCTAATATTTAGTATTTCCTTTCTTTTGGTGACTGTAGGCTTTTCTTGCTGCTCTTTTTCAAATTTTTGGAGATGTTGCTTTAAGGTGTTGATTTTAGCTCTTTCTTCTTTTTTGATGTGTGCATTTATTGCTCTAACTTGGCCTCTGATCACTTCTTTTGCAGTGTTCCAAAGATTTTGGTATGTTATGTTTTCATTGTCATTTGATTAAAGGAATTTTTAATTTCATTTTTTCTATTACCCAGTCATTCTTAAGGAGGATGTTGTTCAGTTTCCATGTGTTTACTCTTTTTCTGTTGATCTTCCTATTGTTGATTTTTAATTTAGTAGCATAGTAATCTGAGAAGATGCTTTGCAGTATTTCAATGTTTTAAAATTTGTTAAGGGTTGCTTTATGGTCTAACATATTGTCTATCATGGAGAATGTTCCATGTGGACTGGAAAAGAATATATTGTGCTGTTGTTGAGTGAAGTGCTCTGTAGATGTCTATAAAGTCAAATTGGTGGATTGTATTGTTTAGTTCTTCTACGTCTTTGTTGAGTTTTTTTTTTCCAGTTCTTCTATCTTTGATTGAAAGTGGTGTATTAAAATCTCCTACTATAACTGAGGAGTTCTGGTAGCATAGTGCCTAAAGCACTTGACTGCTAGCCAGAAGGCTGGCAGTTCAAACCCACCAGCAACTCCTTGGAAGGAAGGTTGGGCAATCTACTTCCATAGTGATACCACCTCAGAAACCCAAGACAGAGTTGCTGATTTTGGTCCAACTCAACAGCATATGACAACAACGATAACTGTGGAGTCATCTATTTGACTTTTCAATTCTGTTGAAGTCTGATTTATGTATTTTGGGGCTCCTTCATTGGGTCTATAGATATTTGTTATGGTTATATCTTCTTGTTTGATTGATCCTTTAATCATTCCGTAATGTCTTTCCTTGTCTCTTATGGTGGTTTTTGTCTCAAAGTCAATTTGATCAGGAATTAATATTGCAACTTCTTCTCCTTCATGGTTGCTATTTGCTTGATGTATCTTTTTACAACCTTTGATTTTTAGTCAATTTTTGTTTTTGGCTCTAAGGTGTGTCTCTTGTAGACAAAATATTGATGGGTTATGTTTTCTTATCCAGTATGAAACTCTCAGTCTCTTAAGTGGTACATTTCACCCATTGACATTCAGTGTAATTATCAACAAGTATGAATTGGTTACTATCATTTTGATGTATTTCCTTTTGTGGGCTTCTTGGTTTCTTTGTTCCACATAATTTTCTGTGTTGAGCTCATTTTGTTTATGAATTGTGTTATCATTTCCTTTGTTGCTATTATTTTAGTATTTGCTAAATATTTGTGTTTGTCCTCTTTTTTATTGTGATGTGAAGGTTTATCATTTTTCTTTGAAGTGACCCTGTGATTTATAATTTTCTCCCCAAGTTTAGAACAGTCAATTCTATTTTACAACTCTTTCAACTTCCTCACCATTTAGAACTTCTGTAACTACACTATTTTTTTTTTTCTCTCTCTCTTTTTGGCTTGTAGTTCTTCATTTGCCAATTGATGTTTCTCATTCCCTCTTTATAATTTTTTAAGCATATTTCACTTTGGATACTTCCATAGCTGTGTTGGTTTCTGGGTTATTCCATCTTGTGTATTAATGGTCTCTTGTTTGCTATTGTTGATTCTCTGTTCAAAGTTCTCACTTTAGTATCTCTTGTAAGTTTGACCTGGTTTTAACAAAGTCTCTTAATTTCTGCTTATCTGGAAATCTCCTAACTTCACCATCATGTTTAAGGGATAGTTTTGTTGGGTGTATAATTCTTGTTTGGAAATTTTTCTCTTTCAAGGTTTTATATGTACCATCACATTGCCTTCACACCTGCATGATTTCTTCTGAGAAAGCAAAGCTTAGACTTATTGGCTGCCCTTTGTAGGTAACTTTCATTTGTCCTGTGCTACTTTCCAGATTCTTGTTTTGTCTTTGGTGTTGGTGAGTTTGATGATCATCTGTCTTGATGATCTTCTTTTAGGGTCTGTCCTGTTTAGGGTTGTTGGAATTCCTGAATGAATATATTCTCATCTTTCATCATATAAGGAAGTTCTCCCAACAAATCTTAGACAATATTTTCAGTGGTTTTCTTTTTCACTTCCTGTTCTAGAATTCCAATTACATGTAGAGTATTCATTTTGATGGTGTCCTATATGAATCTTAAGCTTTCTTCACTTTGTTTTGATCTTTTTTTTCTGATTGATTCATTCCAAATAAATATTCAGATATTTGTTTTCAATCTCATTAATTTTGTCTTCCATTGATCTGATTCTACTCCTTTGCTCTTTCAATGTGTTATATATTTCTGAAAACTTAGTATTAATCTTCTGGATTTCTATCTGTAGATTTTGTATAATTTCTTCTTTTTCATTTATTTTGTCATTTTGTTCTTGTATTTACTTCTGAAATTGTTCTAGGGTTTTGTCTGTGCTTTTCCTGAATGTTGTCAGTGTTTTCCTTGATCTTTCTCTCAATCCATTCAAAGTACCTAAGTATAATTCTTTTGAAGTCCTTATCAGGGAGTTCCAATGTTGTTTCTTCCTCAGGTATGTGTTCTGGGTCTGAATCCTGGTTCCTTGTTTCTACTGCTTTATCTTGCTTTTTTGTGTGGACTGTGATGGTCTGTTGTCTCTGAGACATCATGACATTGTAGTATTTATATTTAATTGCTGAATGTTGGAGTGATTCACCCAAGGTTTTCCTTTTCTTTTTCTTTTTTTTTTATGTATCTGAGTAAGTAGGGTACTGTGCTTTTCTATTTGCTAATTTGCAGCACATATGTACTCACCACCTGTCTCTTGGTGGGTGTGATAGAGAATCAGAATGGCTGCACAGATCTCTGTTAGCTGTTTATGAAGAGCAGTTAAGGGTGAGTCAGGCTCTTATTGGTACTTGTATATCATTGGCCTGTCTGTGCACAAGGAAGTGTGCACACTCACTCAGTAAATGGAGCTGTAACAAGAGCAGGTGTGGTTGCATCATATCAACAGGGTTGCTATCTCCCACTCAGACAAAAACAAGAATCAAAAAACCATTGAAACGGTAAAAGCAAGAGCACAAAAAACCCACCCCATGTAAACACACAGAAACAATCACTAAAATGAGAGGAAAACAAAGGGGGGGGTCAATAAATGAGAGAAAATATTTAAAGAAATATTTTTA
>NW_006921594.1:29819794-29844625 GCF_000298275.1 Orycteropus afer afer
TTTTATCAAATGTCTTTTCTGCATCTATTGATATGATCCTGTGATTCTTTTCCTTTATTATATTTAGTGATGGATTATATTGATTCTTTTACTAATATTGAACCATCCTTACATACCTGGTATAAATTCCACTTGGTCATGATGTATTATTTTTTGATGCGTTGTTGGAGTTGATTGGCTAGGATTTTAAGACTTTTGCATCTATATTCATAAAGGATATTAGCCTCCAGTTTTCCTTTCTACTGGTGTCTATGCCTGGTTTTGTTATCAGGTTTATGCTTGCTTCGTAAAATGAATTTGGGATGATTCCATCTTTTTCTGTAAGTTTGAGTAGGATTGGTGTCAGTATTTCTTGGAATTATTGCTAGAATTTCACAGTGAAACCATCTGAGCCAGGACATTTTTATTGTTGTTGGTAATTTCTTTATAACCTGCTCAATTTCTTCTTTTGTTATGGATCTGTTCAAGTTTTCTACCTCAATCTATGTTACCTTAGGTAAACAGTGTGTTTCTAGAAATATATTAATTTCTTCTGGGTTTTCAAATTTATTGGAGTACAGTTCTCTATGTTGTTGTTTGTTGTTGTGTGCCACCAAATCAGCCCCAACTCATAGTGACCCCTCCTTGGGTTGCCAAGGCAGTATCACTAAGGAAGTAGATTGCCCAACCTTCCTTCCGAGGAGTGACTAGTGGGTTTGAACTGCCAGCCTTCTGGTTAGCAGTCAAGTGCCTTAGGCACTATGCTACGAGCGCTCCTTCAGTTCTCTACAGTATCCTGATATTCTTTTTATTTCTGTTGTGATGTCACCCATTTAATTTCTTATTGTGTTATTTGCATATTCTCCTTCTTTTCCTTTGTTATGTTTGCCAGAGGTTTGCCCATTTTATTAATCTTTTTAGGGAACCTTCTAGTCTTGTTAATTTTTTTCTATTTTCTGTTTCATTTATTTCTGCTCAAATCATTATTTCATTTCTTCCAGTGACTAAGCTTTTTTTGTTGTTGCTTTTCTTCTGATTGTTGAAGATGTTGGTTTAAAGTATTGATTTTGGCTCTTTCATCTTTTTCAATGTGTGCATCTATCGCTATAAATTGTCTTCTGATTACTGCTTTTGCTGTATCCCCAAAATTTTGGTATGTGGTACATTCATTTACATTTGATCCAAGGAATAGTTTATTTCATTGTTTATTTCTTCTATTACCCAATTGTGGTTGAGGAAGGTGTTATTCAGTTTCCATGCATTTTCTCTTTTTCCATTAGTCTTCCTACTGTTGATTTCTAATTTTATAGCATGGTGATCAGAGAAGATTTTTTGCAGTATCTCAATGTTTTTAACTTTGTTGAGGCTTGCTTTGTGGTCTAGCATATGGTCAATTCTGGACAAAGTTCTATGTGTGCTGGAAAATAATGTGTATTTTGTTGTTGTTGGATCAAGTGTTCTGTAGGTGTCTGTAGGTCAAGTTGATTGATCGTATTGTTTAGTTCTTCTGTATCTTTCTTGAGTTTCTTTCAACTTGATCTATCATTTTCAACTCTGTTAAAGTCTGCTTTATGTATTTTGGGACTCTTTCATTGAGTGCATAGATATTTATCATGGTTATGTCCTCTTGTTCAACTGATCCTTTAATAATTCCATTATGTCCTTCCATGTTTCTTATGGTCATTTTTGTCTGGAAGTCTATTTTATCAGACATTAATATTGCTACTCCCACTCTTTTTTGGTTGCCAATTTCTGGGAATATCTTTTTCCAATCTTTGATTTTTAGTCCACTTTTGTCTTTGTCTCTAAGGTGAGTCTCTTGTAGATAGCAATTGATGGGTCATGCTTTCTTATCCAGTCTGTAACTCTCTATTTCTCTAGTAGTCATTTAATTCATTGACATTTGGTGTAATTATCAACAAGTATGCATTCACTGATGTCATTTTGCTATGTATTTTTTTGTGGTGTTGCTGATTTCTTTTTTCCATATAATTTTCTGTGCTGAGCTCATTTTGTTTATGAGTCATATTATCATCTCTTTCATTGCTATTATTTTAGTATTTGTTAAGTATTTGTGCTTGTTCTCTTTTTAATTTTGATGCAAAGGTTTATTATTTTTCTTTGAGGTTAACCTGTAATTTATAATTTTCTTTCCAAATTTAAGACAGTCTCTTCTATCTCACAATTGTTTTGACTTCCTCATCTGTTAGAAGTTCTATAACTACATTATTTATTCCCTCTTTTTGGTTTGTTGTTGTTCTTGTTTCCCAATTGATGTCTCTTGTTCCTTGCTTACAGTCTTGTAAGCTTATTTTACTTTGGATACATCCATAACTGGCTTGGTTTCTGGCTTATGTCATCATGTGTGTTGATCACTGGTTGTTGTTTGATATTGGTGGTTCTCTATCTAAGGAGCTCCTTTTGGCATTTCTTGTAAAGTTGGTTTGACTTGAACAAATTCCCTTAATTTCTGCTCATCTGGAAATCTTGTAACTGTACTCTCATATTTGACAGACAATTTTACTTGGTATATAACTCTTGGTTGGAATTTTTTTTTTTTCCTTTCAGGATTTTATATACCTCATCCCATTGCCTTCTCACTTACATGGTTTCTGCTGAGAAATCAGAGCTCAGTCTTATTAGTTGCCCTTTGTAGGTAACTTTTAATTTGTTGTCAGGATTCTTTCTTTATGTTTTGTTTTGGTGAGTTTGCTGATGATATATTGTTCTGATTACCGAGTGCCACTCTGACAAGAATATACCACAAATGTGATGGTCTTAACAAATAAGAGCTTATTCTTACAATTTGGAGGCTTTAAGTCCAAGTCCAAAGTGCCAGGCTCTAGGGGCTAGGTGAAAGCCTCTCAACCTTGGGGTCCAGCTCTGCCTCCTGCTCCTGGCCCACTGGAGCTAGAGGCATTTCTTCACTCAGACAGCTGCTGGTTGCTGAGGCTGAGAAGCCCCAAGTTTAACAAGTAAAAAGGCACAGTCCCAATATTACCAAACCACATGGCAGGCCATTAACTTAAGTCCATTGTAAGTCCCAAGGTCAGCAGAGCATAGTAGGCTGCTGAGCAATGACATGCTTACATGAAGTGTCCAAGTGTGCCATAGGTTAGAGACCATTCCCAAAGCTGCTACTTATATACAGGAAACAGACCACATATCCAAAGGCAGCTACTCAGCTGCTCACAGTAGATTCCACCATAGAGTTGATTACTAGTCTCATCATGGGGAATACTACATCTAGCTGCCCAGCCACTCAACCAGGCCTAGCCAAGTTGACATACAACTTTAACTACCACATATATCTTGGTGTTTTTCTTTTGGGGTCTATCCTGTTTGGGGTTCATTGAACTTCTTGAATGGATATATTGTCATTTTTCATATTAGGGAAATTCTTTTCCAATAAATCTTTGAAAATTTTCTCTGGTTTTATCTGAATTAATGTACTAATTATTAAATTATTTATAAAAAATAGTCAATAAATTCAAAGTACAGAGAATTAATAATTTAACTTTTAAAAATACTTTCATTTTATTTTTATCATGTTGGTTTATGACAAACATATATTATTGTTTTAAAATGAAATTGTTTGTTCAGATGTTTTTGAAAGTACAATGGGTAATAAGAAGTATCTGTATCCACAATACAATGTGTTGCCATAAACATTAGAGTCATGTGTTTTCTATATATTTTAGTAAGTCAATTTCTGCACATTTGTGTAGTATTATGTCTAGAATGTAGACAAAATACACATATATTATTCAAAATTCACATCAACAGTGTTACTCACACAGTGAAAAAAATGAATTGCTTAATCCTTTCAGTTAGTTTTGTGATTTAGGGATGTGAAGGAATCTTAGAGTTGAAGTAATCTGATCACCTCACTTTATATGAGGAAGCTGAAAGTCCCTTATCAGTTTGTTAAATTACTTGCTGTTTGTGGAACTTAGATCTATCATTAAAGTCCATAGCCATATACATCTTTCAGTTGAAATCATATGTCTCTGCCATTGGAGAATTCATTATTTTGTAAATCTGAGATATTGAGCACTTTGTCCCATTTTTCCTAGAAAGGGAATTTTGAAGAGCAAAATGGGTTATTGGCTCATGAGTTTTACATAACTCTTGAAAATCATATATATCATACTGTGTGATGTGAATTTTTATGTGTGGGTGAGATGTAAAGCTCTATATGTAGATATGGGACATACGCTCAGATATGAGTTGATGTAGGAGGAGGACTATAACTTTTACTGGATTATGAGGAGGTATAAAAATTACCACTATCTATTCAGGGAATTATGAAATAAATTGCATGAAGCTTTACAGTAAAGAAGTATTATTTTCCCAATATGTTGATAACTTCCAAATCAACATTTTCAAGAAAAACTTTCTTCAGTGTCAGACCTATTTATGTAACTGTGTATTGACTATTTCTACTTGGACAACCAAATTCATCACACCAAAATTTCCTCATCTTATCTTTAGATCTATCCCTAACATGGATCTTTGTCATGATACCATGATTTATGCTGTCAATGAAGCAAGAAAACTGAGATTAATTTCTCCTTTTTCAATCTCTCTTTCATATCCATCAAATTTTATATTATACGTCTTAAATATTTGCTCTCCTGCATCTTGTTGCTTTAGTTTCAGTTCATAGCAATATTTTTCCCCTGGATTACTCTAAGAGTATTCTAAATTCTTTTTTATTTTTATTTTTTTTTCTAATTTTGAATATGTCTTTACTAAAGTGGCTACATAAATTATTATAAGTTCAAAGATCTTAACAATTTGATTTCTGATTGAAAATGTAAAACCAGCCATTCAGCAATGAAACATAGAAAATTCTAATCTGAAAGGGAAGATTCCATCACCACTTTTCTTTATAGTTAGAGGGAAAGACAGATGACAAAGTTTCTGAGTTTTTTAAGTTCATATCATGAAACATGCAGAAAATACAAGATGTTGAAGGCATTCTAAAGTCATTATAATTTTAATTTTTTTTTTTTTTACCTTATTCTAGAGCTTTATGTTTAGCAATGCCAGACAATTAGCTCAGTGAGAACAATCACATTAATCATAATGCTTGCAATTGAAGTTCAATGTTTTGTTCAGGCTTGCAATGAGTTTTCTTTTATCACCAGTTGATTTATTGCCTGTATTTTCATGTGTCTTAGCCAATTGTTGTTATTTTTGTCTAGATTAACAACATGTTTGAAATAGAAATTCTGTAAGTCTTTCATTTTAATGATTTCTATATAGGTTTTTCCTTTTTTCTTTTGCTTCATTGAAAATCAAACTGCTATACTACTCTGAAATTCTAAACCATCCACAAACTGAGGAGCTTCTCTTACTTCTAAGCTCCCTCAACCGATTTTTTTTTTTTAAAAAGAAGCAAACATTTGATAACATAAATGAGAAAAAAGTTAAATCAAATGTTAACGTTATTAGTCATCCAAAAAAGAATCAATATTTCCTGAAATTTAAAATGTAAATCTATGTCATCATTTATAATTCCCCAAAACCTAATGAGAAAATCACATGTCATTAGAGGTCACACACCATTTCTTCTGAGAAAATATCATGTTTCCTAATGAAATGAGATGAATTATTTGAAGAATAATGTGTCTTAATTTTAATGTAGGTCGCTGGCAGCTACTGTATGTAACGATATTAATGGAATGGCCTGTGTCACAGGATTTTTTTAATTTTTAAGAATTCTTTTTCATAGCAACCACTACTTAGGTGGTAAGTCTTCCATCCATAGCAGAGTCTTAACATTAGTTATTTCAGATATGCTTCTCTAAAATACCTACAGTTGAAGAAAAGTTAAGAGGGAAAAAAAAATACAAAGAGAAAGCAGCAGGGTACCATTTACTCCCTTCAACTATTATTTTAATACATGAGAAAACCATTTCAGTTGCCAGAATTTGACATTCTCTGTGGCATCAAGCTATGAAGCCATTTTTCTTTAATTTACTCTGATTTCTTTTTCTTATTCTGAAATGCTATGAATAAGAGAACTTTTCTGAGTTTTTTTCTACATGTCTGCACATAGTTCATATTTAGCTTTTACTTATTTCAAACGTATTATCTTCTATCAATTATGCATTTATTTTAATAGCCTTTAGAGATACAATTCACATAGCACAAAATTCACCCATTGTTACTGTACAATTAAATAGTTTTGTGTATTCAGAGATATATGTACCCATTGCTACAATTTTAGAGCATAATCATCACATCGAAAAGAAACCCTTTTCAAACTCTTCTGTCCCTTACTCCTAAGCAACCACTAGTCTATTTTCTGTTTCTATTTATTCCAGTCATTTGAGTAGAATGAGTAGTCATGTGAGTAGAATCATAATATGTAGACTTTTATAAGCAGATTTTCCCCCTTAGGATAAGGATTTGAAGGTTCATCTGTGTTGTAATAAGTATCAATATTTCATTCTTTTTTATGATTGAATAATATTCCATGCTTTGGATATACTATATTTTTATACATTGATAAGGTTCATTGTATTGTTTTCATCTTTTGGCTATTACGAATAATGATGTTATAAACATTTATGTAAAGTTTTTGTATGGACATGCACTTTCATTTCTCTTGGGTATATGATTAAGAGTAAAATTTCTGGGTCATATGGTAACCTTAATTATTTGAAGAACTTCCAGGATATTTTCCACAGTAACTGCACCATATCACAGTTCCACTAGCAGAAGTTAAAACATTTGCTGGTTCACCAAAATGTCAGTGGTTCAAACGCACCAGTCACTCCTTGAAAGGAAGTTGAGGCAGTCAGTCTGTTTCCATAAAGATTTACAGCCTTGGACACCCAAAGATGGTCACTATGATTCATAATTGACTTGATGGCAATGAGTTTGGTTTTAGTTTTGAGCAGTGTATGAGGGTTCCACTTTTTCCATATCTTTATCAACACTTGTTATTTTCTGAGTTTTTATTCTAGTCATCCTAGTGGGCTAGTGGGTATGAAGCAATATCCCCTTGTGTTTTTGATTTGCATTTCCCTAAAGAGCATATGCTTATTGATCATTAAATATTTCTTCCTTGGATAAATATTTATGTAGTTACTTTGCCTATTTTTCTAATTGGTTTATTTGTTTTGTTTTTATTATTGAATTGTAAGAGTCATTTATATATTAAGGATACAAGTTCCTTATCAGATTTACAAAATATCCTCTTCCATCTTGTGAGTTATCTTTTTATTTTTTGATGGTGTCATTTGAAGTCTAATTTTTTTAAAAAAAATATTACTCCTATACAGCTCTATTCTATTTCTCCCTTTAGATGATATGATATTATACATATTACATATACTAGCATTACAAAAACAACAATACACTGTAATATTTATTATTTTACCATCTGAACTCATTTCTTTATCCCAATATATCTTTGCTCCCACCCACCTTCTTTGTATTTTCATTCCTGAATATATTATACATGTTACATTACCATATGTTATAGGATCAAAAATACATAATATGCCTACAATTTTAAACAATTGTGTTTTAAATCAATTAAGAGAAAAAATCATTTAAATAGTCCTTTATAATTCATAATTACCTTTACTGGTGTTCTTTCTTTGTTTGTTTTCTTTGTGTGTGAATTTGAGTTATCATCTGTGATCACTTGTTTTCGACCTGATCTTGCTTTAAAACCTGAAGATGTTCCTTTCCAACAAAAAAAAACCAAACTCACTTCCATCAAGTTATTTCCTACTCAAAACAAGCCCCATTGGGTTTCTGAGGCTATACATCTTAACAGAAGTAGATTGTCTAGTCTTCCTTCCACAGAGCAGCTGGTGGATTAGAACCTCTGACCTTCCAGTTAGCAGTCAAGTACCTTATCCACTTCACCATCAGAGCTCATTGAAGATCTTCCTTAGTATCTCTTAGTCAGTAGTACTGGAGCTCTGGTAGCATAGTGCCTAAGGCACTTGACTGCTAACCAGAAGGCTGGTGGTTCAAACCCACCAGCCACTCCTCGGAAGGAAGGTTGGGCAATCTACTTCCATAGTGATACTGCCTCGGAAACCCAAGGAAGGGTTGTTATGAGTCGGGTCTGACTCGACGGCACATAACAACAACAACAATCAGTAGTACTACTGACTGGGGTTTTTCTGGCTGAACTTCCAGGGAATGTGCAATCCAACAAATTCCAAGCCTAGTTCTCACTAGCAGAGAGAATTCCTGAGTGAACAGAGCAGCTTCTCTTCCTTCCAGATTCAGAAATGGCCTCCACCTTCAACCCCCGAGAATGTAAACTATCCAAACATGAAGGGCAAAGCTATGGCTTCTTCCTGAGAATTGAGAAGGACACTGATGGCCACCTGGTCCAAGTGGTTGAGAAGTGTAGCCCAGAAGAGGAGGCTGGCCTCCAGGATGGAGACATAGTTCTTAGGATCAATGATGTCTTTGTGGACAAGGAGGAACATATGCAGGTTGTGAATCTGGTCAGAAAGAGTGGGAATTTTGTGACTTTATTAGTTCTAGATGGGAAGTCCTATGAGAGAGCCATTAAAAAACAGGTAGACTTGAAGGAGTTGGGTCAAAATCAGGAGCCAGGTTTAAGTGATAAGCAACTGCCCCTGGTGAGGAATGGTGGAGCAGAGACTTGGACCCAGCCTCAACTGTGCTACCTGGTGAAGGAGGAGAACAGCTTTGGCTTCTCTCTGAAAACTGTCCAAGGTAAAAAAAAGGAGTACATGACTAAAATAATACCTCAAGGTGTGACTATGAAAGCTGTTGTCCTAGCTGATGATCATTTGATTAAAGTGAATGGAGAGAATGTAGAAAATGCCAGCCATGAAGAAGTAGTTGAAAACATGAAGATCAGGGAGCCGTGTTATGTTCCTGCTGGTAGACAAGGAAACTGACAAGCACTGTAGAGAGCAAAAGATACAGTTCAAGAGAGAAACAACCAGTATGAAACTGCTACCCCACCAGACTCAGATTGTGGAGATGAAGAAAGGCAGTGATGGCTATGGGTTCCACCTGAGGATGGCCCAACACAGAAAGGTCAAATTATCAAGGACATAAATTCTGGAAGCCCAGCAGAGGAGGCTGGCCTGAAGAACAGTGATCTGGTAGTTGCTGTCAATGGCGAGTTTGTGGAAGCCCCCAGTCATGAGAGTGTGGTGAAAATGATCAGAAATGGTGGAGATAAAACTTCACTGTTGGTGGTAGACAAGAAGACAGACAATATATATAAACTGGCTCATTGTTTTCAATTTCTTTACTATCAAAGTCAAGAATTGCCCAATGGTTCTGTCAAGGAGGCTCCAGCAACTACTCCTGCTCCTCTAGAAGTCACAAGCTCAGGTGCAAGAGAGGAAGTGGATCAGAAGCCCAAACTCTGCAGGCAGGTTAAAGGTGAAAATGGCTATGGCTTTCACTTAAATGCTATCTTGACTCTGCCAGACTCATTTGTCAAAGGAGTGCAGAGGGGCAGCTCTGCCGACCTGGCAGAACTGGAGAATGAGGAGGATGTCGTCATCTAAGTGAATGGGGTGAATGTGCAGGATGAGCCCTATGAAAAAGTGGTGGACAGAATCCAGAGCAGTGGGAAGAATGCCATACTCTTAGTCTGTGGAAAGAAGGCATATGATTATTTTCAGGCTAAGAAAACCCCTATTGTTTCTTCCATGGCTGTTCCACTAGATGCTCCCCCTGATTCCAAAGACGAAACACGGGCAGAGTCAGAGCACGACTCTCACATGGCAAGAGAATGAGCCCATAGTACAGCCTCCCATTCTTCTTCCAATTCTGAAGATACAGTGACGTCATGAGAACATGATGGTGTTGGCTGGTAGCTTTCTGGGTAATTAATAGTAATCCATTCTCAAGGAAGCAGCTGTCACCCATTTCCTGTGTTAGAGAACTCCTGGAAACCAGCTCCCCGTGTGATTGTCTTCTGTTATCATTTGTTTTAGGGACTACTATTGCAGACGGTTTATTTATATTCAACCTAGAAAAAGCTAAGACAGGAGCCAACTTTTTGTGATCTTTCAAGCTTCAATATAATTATTTCCTGGTGTGATGATACCTCTCACTGTTATAGGCTCCTTGAGCACCAAAGACGATTCATACATCTGTGTATATGAGAGTGAATAATTAGTCTCTGAGCAGATAAACTATGACAATTGTGCTTTGGTAATACTGTGGTTGCTAGAATGAATATCAGTAAAATGTCTTTTGCCTATAATGTGGACTTTCTGTTAGGTGATATGACTTGAATAGTGCTTTTGTTTTTGATAAACCTTTAATAATTTAACTTTATATGCTCTAATGCCTTTAGAAACCAAAAACAATAAAATACAGAATGAAACCTTAGTAATAAATGGAGACTTCCCAGTAATAAAGTTGAGGATTTTCTTAAAAAAGAAAAGGACTACTAGCTACAAATTTTCTCAGTTTTTTTTTTTTTTTAATCTTGGAAAGTATTTCATTTTCATTTTTCAAGGATAGTTTTGTGAATATAGTATTCTTGGAAACAAAAATAAGAGGCAAATTTGAAGATAGATCAGTAGAGATCATGCAAGTCAAAGAATAGAGGGTAAAAAGAATAAAGAAGAATTAAGAGAGCTATAGCAAAATGTAGTGTACCAAGGTAAGTGCAAGGAGGGTACCAGAAGGACAGGAGAGTAAGAAGCAAAAAAAATACTTAACAAAATAATGGCTCAAAACTTCCAAAGTTTATTGAAAAACAAAATAAAACTTTCACATTCAAAAAGCTTAATGACCTCCAAGTAGTATAAACACAAACAGATACATCATAGTAAAAATGATGAAAGTCAAAGACAAAGAGAAAATCTCAAAAGCAGCAAAAGAAAAGAGACTCATTACTTATAAGGGAATCCTTCTAAGATTAACAATTTGACTTATCAGAGGAAACAAAGGATAGCACAAAAACAGTGGGATAACATATTCAAAATACTCTTTTTTTTTTCTGCCAGTTCCAATCTACTGTTGACACTTGCTAGTGAATTTTTAAAATTTCAGTTATTGTACTTTTTAAACTCTATAATTTCCATTTGGCTCTTTTTCATAATTTCAATCTCTTTATTTGTATTCTATATTTGCTATGACATTGTCATTATACTTTACTTCTTTAATCATGTTTGATTTCATTCTATGAAAATATATATAATATCTATTTTGAAGTCTTTTTCTGGTAGGTTTGACATCTAGTGATTCTCAAAGACCATTTCTGTTGTCTGCTTTTTTCCCTCCAATGTATGAATCATACTTTCTTATTTCTTTTAATACCTAAAAAATTTTGTTGGAAACTGTACATTTTAGATAATGTATTCTGAAAATTCTGATTACTAATCTCCCTCCCTCCCCTGGGGCTTATTATTGTTATCTGCCATTTTTTGTTTAGTGGATGATTGGATTATTTTAGTGAGGTTTATTTCCCCTCCCACATTGTGAAGCTTCTGATGTTGCTCCTCAGCAAGGCACAGTTTTTGTTATGTCCTCAGTCGACCGGGGTAGAGGAGTGGTTTTCATATAGTCTTCTTCCTCTCTGATAACTTCCTTCCTCTCTGTTAACTTCCAACTGTTGAAAGTCTAATAATTACCAGCTGATTCTCAATTGTTTTCAGCAATACTTTGGGAACAAAAATTGTTCTATAAACTAATCCAATCAATTTGTGTCTTCCTTTGAAAGATTAGTAGGTCAATGCCTTATATATGTCCCCACCTGAGGAGGACTCTTCTCAACGTTCTTGTTTCCTTGTTATCTCTTGTAAAATAGCCACCTTACAGTTAGCTTGTATCTTGAATCACCTCCTAATTGCCATTCATAAAGCTTCGCAGTCCTTGAGACTCAATGATAAAATTGTATTTAAAAAAAAAACAGAAAATAAGCCAGTGAAATAGAAGAATATAAAATTAACGTTATACATGAAAAATACAGTGTTGGACAATACAATAATAGAGAAAAGCCACATAACAATAGCAGCAGAGTAACAAGTGTAAAAGATACATGTAAAATTTTCATAAGGAAAATTTTAAAACATTTCTGACAGGAAAAAAAATAGACTTGAGAAAATTGAACATCATCTTGTGTTCTTGGTTAGGATTATTCAATATTGTAGGGTCACTTTCTCCTAAATTAATATATAAATTTATTTCACACCCTTTAAAAATACTAAGAAGCCATTTTGTAAAGTTAGACAATTTGATGCTAAAGTTCACATAGAAAACAAAAACACAAGGTTTGCCAGGAAAATAGTAACAAAGAAAAACTACAAAAGTCTCTCATCCTATCAGAAGTTAATTTATACAGCACAATTTCTATAACTAATATAATGTGGTACTAATGCATGAATAACAATTAGATGAATACAATATAATACAACACAAAGCCTAGAATTAGACCAAACTGTGTAAGAAAATTTAGTATATTACAAAAATAGCTTTTCAAATCACTGGGTAAATATGGACACATTAATAAATAGTGCTGGAACAATTGGGTGCCATTTATAAAAACAAAAAAATTAGATTTAAAAAAATTGGTAATTTATTTGTAAAATGCAAAAACATGCAATTACTAGAAGAAAACATGGGTGAATTATTTTTGATCTATGGCATAGAGAAAGATATAATAATTATTAATTGATATTCAGAGGCACTATGGCAGGTGTTAGTTATATAGCATCATAATAAAGACATGATTCCCATGCCTACTTAGCATAAATTCTACTAATTAAAAGGACATTGAATATATCATTATTCATTAGTTTTCATTACAATCATGATTAAAATGTTTTCAGACACAAGAGTAATAGCTATACTGAAAATAATTCAAATAATTTGTAATATTTTGAAACACTCTATATTACCATTAGTACACAATATATTAATGAAAATCTCTCAAAACATTCTAAGTTTTATGTAGAAAAGCCATTTGGACATTTAACATGATTATGTTATACATAGGATTGCTATGAGTTGGAATTGATTGATGGCACAGAACAACGACCATAACAACTCAACAAACAATTAAAAATGTAAAAACAGTTATGAAAAGGGAATGAAGACTAGAAAGGAAAGAAATATATGGCAGAAAGCTGTTGTTGTATAATATATGCTCTTTGATTCTACAGATTGGTAGATATTTTTGGTTAATCATATGCATGAAGTATCTACTCAAAAAAAAAAAAAAAAAAAAGGAAATAAGAACAAAAGAGATATGTGATCTACCCCAAATTTTCACCTTTGTTAAGGTTGCTGCAGATGGGACAACATAACCCAGAGTACTGTAACCCAGGAATTTCTGAAGCCAAGACTACAAAATAGTAGGATGGTGGTTCTATGCACCAAAGGAGGAACAGCTACCAACTATTTAAATCTGGAGCAAATATGAGAAAAAAATTCCTTTTTCCAAAATATTTCAGAGGGAAAAATAACTTTTAAATTATGGAATAAAACACATTTTTTATGCCTGAATTAAAATTTTAAAAAGTGATTTAGTGAAGCTTACAGAGCTGAATGAAATTAATGAGTTAATAGCTACTAATCTATTAGTTAAAGAGCACTGGTGATGTAGTGAGTAAGGTATTTAGCTACTAACCAGAAGGTCAGCAGTTCAAACCCACCAACTGTTCTGCAGGAGAAAAATGAGGCAATCTACTTCCATAAAGGTTTACAGCCTTAGAAACCTTTCACTATGAGTTGGAATTGACTCAGTAGCAGCAGGAATCTATAAGTAGTATCTAGTACTCTTACAGAAACAGATTATTATAATGGAATTCTTACATTCAGTATTATTTCATAGTAGGTATTAACAACAACCTTCAGGCATAAAATATTGAGGAAAATATTTTCAGTCTCTTGTTTTACTGTTGTTCTAATGTGTTATGTCATTTATTTTAATGTATCCAATTAAGTGTCGTATCAAGTGGTCATGTCCTTGTATGAAGTCTCAGATACCAAGTATAGACATTCCTCAGTCTGTAAGGTTGCAGCTGACCCAAGTACCAATTTGAAGAACTGTTTTCAATTTGAAGAACTTTTTTTCTAGTTATTTCTGCTCCTATTTGCTATGCAAAGATCTCTGCAAATTCTAGAACTCCAGGAGGTAGAACGCTTTTCTAGTTCTGCTAGCTACAGCTGCTTGTAAATACCATGGATTGTATGAATCTAAATGTCTACTGCTGTAGGAGGGCTTATATAAGATTTCCTGGCTCTTAATAGAAAGAGAAGAATCTCCAGTTTGAAAATAGAGAATCATTCTTCTTTTCTCTACCTTTTGCAACTACAATTAATTTAGAAGTCATTTTCACTGACATCTTCCTTGTGGTGTTGGTGGTTGTTGTTAGGGGCTGTCAAGAGTGCTCTGACTCACAATGACCCTGTATGAAACAGAGCAAAACACTGCCTAGTCCAGTGTCAGCCTCACAATACTTGCTATGCCTAAAACCATCATTGCAGCCACTGTGTCAATCCACCTCATTGAGGGTCTTCTCTGTTTCATTGACTCTCCACTTTATGAAGCATGATATCCTTCTCTAAGGAATGGTCCCTTCTGACAACATGACCAAAGTAGGTGAGACGAAGTCTGGCCATTGTGTCTTCCAAGGAGCATTCAGGTTGCACTTGGAGGACAGATTTGTTTCTTCTTCTGGCGATCCATGGTACTTTCAGTATTCTTTGCCAAAACCACAACTCAAAAGCATGAATTCTTCTTCACTCTTCCTTATTCATTGTCCAGCTTTTACATGCATATGAAGTGATTCAAAATACCATGGCTTGGGTTAGGTGCACCTTAGTCTTCAAAAAGACATCTTTGCTCTGCAGTATTTTAAAGAAGGCTTTTGCAGCAGATTTGTCAAGTGCCATACAACGTTTGATATCTTCACTGTTGCTTCCATTGGTGTTGATTGCTGTTGTTGTTAGGTGCCATCGAGTCATCTCCGACTCACAGTGACCCCATGCACAGCAGAACGAAACACCACTCTGTCCTGCACCAGCTCCATGATCCTTGCTATACTTGAGCCCATCTCTGCTGCCACTGTGTCAATCCATTTCGTTGAGGGCCTTCCCCTCTTTCATGGACCCTCCACCTTACCAGTAAAGCATGACATCCTTCTCCAGATAATGGTCACTTCTGACAACATGACCAAAGTAAGTGAGACAAAGTCTGGCCATTCTCGCTTACAAGGAGCATTTCAGCTGCACTTCCTCCAGGACAGATCTGTTAGTTCTTTTAGTAGTCCAGGGTACTTACAGCATTCTTCACTAGCACCGCAACTTAAAAGCATCAATATTAACTTAGCATCAACATCTTTCAAAGATCTCAGAATAATTAAATATCATATACATGAGTGCTAAACAGGTATTGAGAAGAGAGGAATGATTGTGATTATGATTTTTATCTATCTATGAATAAGCTATAACATTGATACATACACACAACTCTCTTATTTTCATAAGAACAAAATAAAAAAATCAACAGAATCCAACTCTAAGTCAAAAGATATTGTCTCACTGAATGCATAAAATTGGAAAATCAAGTTTGAAACCAATGTCTATCAAGCTGAAAAAAATCTGCTAGACCATATGCCCTTCAGTTATAGTATCTAGAGCAGTGATTTCATTAAATCCCAGAAGGAGAGTAGTGTCACTGTACTCCTCCAAAAATTGCTGAACTGTAAGGGATTACCTGAACTTTAGGTCCTAAAACTTATAGTGACATTTTTTTTATATTTCTAGTTTCCTTTTCAATCAACTTATTTTTGAATGTTAGTGTTTATATTTAATCAAAACTATTATATTTTATCATCTTTCTGAAAGCCTGCCCTAAGAAAACACATCTTACAGAATATCTGCATTCAGTGAAAGGAGAGAAATTTCTTGCCATAGAGATCATAAAGAGTTTAAAATAAATGAGTCATTTTCTAGTAGTAGCTAGCTAGTACCTTTCTAGCAAATCTAGTATTTAAATTAGGCACACTAATACTCATTTGATTTACATTTTTGCATGCCACTTTTGACCTATTAATTCATAAGTAAAAAATAAAATTCTGACCAAACCATGGGTAGTAATGTGTAATTAAGCACAAGAAATATCACTTCTTCTAGTTCCAGCACTATCATTAACATACTGAGTAAACTAGAACAAGTCACTTAGTTACCATGTGAAGTCATTCTCCTCACTAGCCACATTTGTAGTTGAAGTTTAAGGTGTTAGAATAAACGATTTCTGGTTTGTCTTTCCTTCCTAAAATTTTAGTTCTTACTTGAATAAATGGTGTTCTGGGCCCAGACTTTGTTTTCTGTTTAATCATAAAGGTTGATTTAACTTCTCTGGCTGATGTGTAGGTGACCCTGTCTTCTCTCAAGGCATCCCAAGGGTCCTTCCATGCTATTGATTCTTTCAAAACAAAGAATATCCCTGCTAGCTAAGGGGTGATTTCTCTTTGGCCAAGTATTAGTCTTAGTTCAGTCAGTAAAAGAGAGCAATGAGAGAATAAAGGAATAAAAGGTGTTAATAAGAGAATCAAGTCTTCTTATATCTCTTTGGTACCAGTTGGGAGAGGAACTGTTCTCCAACAGCAATGAGGAGATGGAAGAAAGAATCATGAAGGACTTTAGCTTGAAACGTTGGAACAGGTGGAGAAGGCACACCAAATGTGAAATGGAAGCTTGTGCAGAGGCCTGTGAAGCATTGCTCACCAGCATGACCACAAGGAAATGGAAGTTCATGAGGAACTCTGCAAAGCCGATGCATCTAGCTACCATGCTTGACTAAGAATACTGACTTCTGCTTCACTTTATTCTTCCAAAACTCAGCCACTTTCTCTTGTTGGTACACTCTAATAATGACTCATATAAGAAATAGTAGTATGGGATATGTAGTTCTTGCCTTAAAAAGAGTGTTTCTGGTGTTCAGTTGACAAAAGGTAACCTAGCACAGGTGGCATAATGGTTAACATGAAAGACTCCACATGTAAAAGGTTCCTGGAAGTCTGTGAAACTGCATTTTTAAAATTAAGTTTCAGAACATTTAATAAAGGCAGAGTATCAGTTAATTTTCCAGTGATATCAGTGATATCTTCAATCTTATGAAATATAAATGAAGAAAAGATGATTTTTCTGAAATTTATTTGAAAGCTTTGTTTAAAAAATAAGTATTTAAATTTTATTGGACAAAAGTCCATACCTTAAAAAGTGACAGTTTATTCTCTATTGTTTAAAACAAAAAATAGTGTCATTTTGTTATCTTAAAAATGAGTTGGAAATCTTATAAAATTATTGCTACAATTCAAATTATACTATCACTTATTCATGATCAGGATAGCAGATAATGGTCCTATATTATGCCTCTACTAAAGTAAAGATATGGAATTTATGTATTTTTCCCACTGAAAATTTTATTTAACTTACATATTTTTCTTAAACTCCTCTTATATTTACCAGCTATAAAATTGATAGTGGAATAATTAGTGTCTTAAAGAATTATGATGCCAAATTTAGGGAACTCATATTTTTAAGTTCTAATCAAAATATTCATTTTCCATAAATAATTACTATAGATTATGGGACTGCAAGCCTCAGTATTTATGTTTTAGTATGTTTATTGATAGGCATGGGGGAGAAAATATAATTATCCTTGTTATTGTTCTTTGAAAGGAGCTCAGTGGCACAGTGCCTACAGCATTTGACTGCTAACCAGAAGTTTGGTTGTTCAAACCCACCAGCCACTCTGCTTTCCCCCGTAAGGAAGACGGGGAAATCTACCTCCATAAAGATTTACTTCCATAAAGTAGAAGAGTTGATGCTTTTGAGTTGTGGTGCTGGTGAAGAATGCTGAAAGTACCGTGGACTGCTAAAAGAACTAACAGATCTGTCCTGGAGGAAGTACAGCCAGAATGTTCCTTGGAAGCAAGAATGGCCAGACTTTGTCTCACCTATTTTGATCATGTTGTAAGAAGGGACCATTCCCTGGAGAAGGATGTCATGCTTGGTAGGGTGGAGGGTCGACGAAAGAGGGGGAGGCCTTCAACGAGATGGATTGATATGGTGGCTGCAATGATGAGCTCAAGTATAGCAGGGATTGTGGGGCTGGCGCGGGATCGGGCAGTGTTTTGTTCTGCTGTGCATGGGGTCACTATGAGTTGGAAATGATTCGACGGCACTTAACAACAACAACAACAAAGATTTACTGCCTTGGAAACCCAAAGGGAGTTGCTATGAGTTGGAGTCAAATACATGAAAATCCTTCAAATCTATTCCATTTCTCACAGCACATAGATGTTATGGACTAAACAAACCAGTATGACAAACAAACTGTTAAATGAAATAAGCAACTGATATTCTGAGTCATGTAACCTAACTACAGTAAGACGTGTGAAGATCTAGATTTGCAGTGAGATGTGTACAGCAAATGTAGGAATGCTGGACATTGAGATTGTTGTGCCCAGCAAAAGTCAGAAACACTATGAATAGTTTAAGCGTCACACATAACAATAGCAATCACTGTTCTGACTCCCAGGCTAAATGAACATAATCAAAGGGACAGTCCAAAACAGTTAGTGCTTATAAACTGTATCTACATGATGAAACCATAAGCCATCCTCTTCATTGGGTCTTGTTTCCTAGGTTGAGCACTTCAGAGTAGTATGGATACTACTCTTATCCTCCAGGTCCTGGCTCTCATTAACATCCTTCTTGAATCTTAGGTAGTTTTTTCATTAAATGTCTCCTTTATTAAAGGAAGTTAGTACTGTGTTGAGTACAGTACATGTAGATTTTGCCGATATTCATCTATACCATAATTCTTCAATTACCTAACACCATTCCTGTTTCTAATTCATTTTCAACAAGGTTGCTAGTCAATCTAAAAGATAATTTTACTAAAGCATGATTATTTAATTAACTGCTATATATGCAAGGCAGAATAATGAAGCTTTGCAGAGGGACAGAAAATGTAGACAAGTGGGAAAAGAATACATCAGGTAATATTTCCTAAAAAAAAATATTCTTTACTCTAAATTTTGAATTTTGCAGAGTCATTATTTTGTGCCAAGCCAAGAAAGGGAAGATGCAAAGGACAGAGATATCGGGATGTGGAGAGTTCAGGAATCTGCATGTACATTAGTTTTAGCAAGAGAAGTAGCAAGAATTAAGCCTAATTACTTAAGAAAGAGACAAGTCATGAAAGGCTTTGAATTTGACTGTAGGAGATTTATATTTTTTCTTTAAAATTATGGAAAAACATTGAAGGGACTTATATAAAATAACAGAATTCTTAAGATGTCTGCAACTTCCTATTGTTGTTGTTATGTGCCGTCGAGTCGGACCCAATTCATAGCGACCCCTCCTTGGGTTTCCGAGGCAGTATCACTACAGCAGTAGATTGCCCAACCTTCCTTCCGAGGAGTGGCTGGTGGGTTTGAACCGCCAGCCTCCTGATTAGCAGTCAACTGCCTTAGGCATTATGCTACCAGATTATTGAAAATTTCTACTAATGAGTGAAATTGGATATTTAAAATGTAGTTAAATTCATATTGGGGCTGGATATATTGAAAGAGCTATATAGAACTTTTACATAATATGTATATACATATCTATGATCATTGCTTACATGAAGTTATTTTCATTAAATCTCTCTAGGGACATTTCAGTGTTTAATCCTCCTTGCCTTTACCTAAAACCCAACACATGCCCAAACATTTACAAACAAAAATATCAATAAAATATTTGACCTAAGAATTAAAAAAATTTAATTTCTATGTGAGACTCTATTAAGCACATTCTACTCTATATCCTTATTTGGAACTAATAATAATACTTATCCTGGTGAACTCACAAAAGACTAATGAGGATCATATAAAATAATGTATATGAAAATTGTTTTGAAAATATAAAGCAACACATTACTATCACCAAAAACCAAACTCACTATTCTAACTATTATTCTATTCTGACTCATAGCGATCCCCATTGGGTTTCCAAGGCTGTAAATCTTTACAGAAGCAAACTGCTTCATCTTTCTTCCGCGGAGCAGTAAACCACTGACCTTCAGTTAGCAGGTCAATGCCTTCACCGCTACACCAGCAGAGTCCCTTGTATTACTACAAAACCAACCACCAAACCCATTGCCATCTAGTCAATTCCCACTCATGGCAACCCCTGTTGGGTTTCCAAGGGTAAATCTTTATGGAAGTAGATTTCCCAGTCTTGCTTCTGTATATTACTATAAAGTGCTGTTTTAATTTTTATTGTCTTTTTAACAATCTCTTGTAAAGGAAAATGATGGATGCTATTAATAAAAAGGGAAGGCAAGTAAGACTCCTCACAGAATCTGTTAAGAATAATGAAGATGGTCATAGGACCTTCCTTGGATTCATTATGGCCAAATGTTTGTAAAGCTCACTGCTCCCACATATATTCACTACCTCTGCCTTGAATGTAGATTACTAGTGGCTAAGACACTTGCCTGCTAAGCAAACAGCTGGTGGTTCAAACCCACCAGCCACTCCTCGGAAGGAAGGTTGGGCAATCCTACTTCTGTAGTGATACTGCCTTGGAAACCCAAGGAGGGGTCGCTATGACTCCATAGCACATAACAACAACAACAACAATACAAGCTAGTGATTATGTCACTTTAAAGCCATCTAGATCTTTGATAAGACCTGAGATCAGAGGAAGGTCATCTTAGTTTTTTTTTTTTTAACTCTAAAGGTACAAGATCATACTTGAAATGCCCAGTCTATTGTAGTGATTGTTATCATTTAATCATTGTTGTCATTTAGTCAATGACAGCACTGCACTGACTAAAACAAATAAACAATAAAACATTGGGGGAGGGTGGTTAGAGGTGTGTGAAGTAAGTATTCTTTCCAACTCATAAAGAACAAATAATATCCAGAAATAAAAGCAAACAAACAAAATATTAAAAAGCAAAAAAAAAAACCCAAACTGTTTAGCAAATACTAATTTAAAAAAGAACCTAAAAGTTTTCCAAATGATATTATTAAAGTAATAAATACTTTTAAAAATAGAATTACCAGAGAGTACATTTCAGTCAAAGCTTTAAATCAATGAATTTAATGAAAAAAATTCACTCAAAATTTTTAAAATCATGACTTAGGTGTCCCTAGAGTAAATGTGAGGAGCTCTGGTAGCGTAGTGCCTAAAGCACTTGACTGCTAACCAAAAGGCTGGTGGTTCAAACCCACCAGTCACTCCTTGGAAGGAAGGTGGGGCAATCTACTTCCATAGTGATACTGCCTTGGAAACCCAAGGAAAGGTCGCTATGAGTTGGGTTTGACTCGATGGCACATAACAACAACAACAACACTAGATATTTCACAAGTTCCTAGAAAATGACTGAGCAAATCCATTTCTTGCAATAAATCTCTTCATCCATGTAGCTGTTCCAATTGCTGAAAAGTGATCTAAAATTTTACCTCAAGACACTATATCCATACTCTGAAAATTGCTAGCTGGAGTAATGATATGATGACATGATTTGGAAAGAGAAAAAAAAAAAAGTGAATGTATATAGTCTGCTTTGCCAATTTTCTAGTTGCAATGCCACTTCATAATTTCTGAGGTGCTGATATTCAGAGAAGTACTATCTACTAAATTCTAGAAACCAGGTTAGCAACCCTATTATCCTTATTGACTTTGTGCCTTACTTACCTCAGTTTATTTATATCCCAATAATTATTCTCTACATCTTTGAGACATTTTCATGAGAAGAACATTATTGTGGTTGTTGTTGTTAGAGGTCGCAGAGTTGATTCTGACTTGTAAAGCCCTTAGAGTACAAAGCAAAGCACCACTCAGTCCTACATCGTCCTCACAACGTTGCTGTGTTTGAGCCCATTGTTGCAGCCACTGTGTCAGTCCACCACATTGAAAGTCTTCCTCTTTTTCACTGACTATCTCCTTTACCAAATGTGATGGCCTTCTCCCGGGACTGGTACATCCTGATTTCATGTCCAAAATACATGAGACAGTCTTGTTATCCTCCCTTCTAAGGAGCATTCTTGGTGTACTTCTTCCAGGACAGATTTGTTTGTTCTTCTCCCAGTACATGGTATATTCAATATTCTTCATCAACACTGTAATTGAAGGCATCAATTTTTATGCTGTCTCCTTTACTCATTGTCTAGCTTTTGCATTCATATGAGGCAATTGAAAGTACCATGGCTTAGGTCATGTGCACCTTAGTCCTCAAAACAACACCTTTGTTTTGTAAAACTTTAAAGAGCTCTTTTGCAATAGATTTGCTCTATTCCTTACATCAGATAGCACAAAAGGTTTTTTCAGGACTACTAACTTAAAGGTTGACAGTTCAAATCCACCCAGAGGCACCATGTAGTATGCATTACACCTCAATATAAAGAGAACAAAAATCCTCAAAACTGGGCTAATAAGCAGCATCACAATAAATGGAGAAAAGATTGAAGTTGTCAAAGATTTCATATTACTTGGTTCCACAATTGATACCAATGGAAGCAGCAGTCAAGAAATCAGAGGCTGTGCTGCACTGGGCAAATCTGCTCCAAAAGACCTCTTTAAAGTGCTGAAGAGCAAAGATGTCTCTGAAGACTAAGATGTACCTAATCCAAGCCACAGTACTTTTAATCACCTGATAGGCATGTGAAAGCTGGACAATGCATAAGGAAGCCCAACAAAGAGTTGATGCTTTCGAGTTGTGGTGTCAGAGAAGAATACTGAGTGGTCTCTCTGAAGAGCTAACAAATCTGTCCTGGAAGAAGTGCAGTCGAATGTTCCTTGGAAGTGAGAATGGCCAGACTTAGTCTCACCTACTTTGATTATGTTGTCAGAGGGACCATTCCCTGGAGAAGGACATCATGCTTGGTAAAGTGGAGGGTCAATGAAAAGGATAAGACCCTCAACAAGATGTATTGACACAGTGGCTGCAATGATGGGTTCAAGTATAACAAGGGTTGTGAGATTGGCACAGGATTGGGCAGTGTTTTGCTCTGTTGTACAAAGGGTTGCTGTGACTTGGAGCCAAATTGATGGCACCTAACAACAACAACAACATCGATTACATCATTGCATTTGTTGACTGCTATTTCCATGGGCATTTGTTGCGGATCCCAGTAAAATGAAATCCTTGACAACTTCAATCTTTTCTCCGCTTATCATGATGTTACTTATTGGTCCAGTTGTGAAGATTTTTGTTTTCTTTTTGTTGAAGTATAATCCACGTTGAAGACTATAGTCTTTGAACATTATCAGTAGTGTTTCAAGTCATTTTCACTTTCAGCAAACAAAGTTGTGTCATCTGAATATCACAGGTTGTTAGTGAGTCTTCCTTCAATCCTGAAGCTGTGCTCTTCATCATATGGTCCAGCTTCTTGTATTACTTGCTCACAATAGACTGAAAATGTATGGTGAATGGATGAAACCCAGATATACTCTTTTCCTGATGTTAAACAACAAAGTTATACCCTTGTTCTGTTTGAACTGCCTCTTTCTCTATGTACAGGTTCCTGGTGAGCATAATTAAGTGTTCTGCAATTCCTATCTTCATAATGTTATATATAATTTGTTGTGGTTCACACAGTCAAATGCCTTGCATAGTCAATAAAACACAAGTAAACACCTTTCTGGTATTCTCTCCTTTCAGTTAAGGTCTATTGGACATCAGCAATGACATATATCCCTCATTCCACATATTCTGAATTTGCCTTAAATTTCTGGCACTTCAGTTCCAGCAAGATGGCAGACTAGGCAGAAAGACTGCACAGACCCTCTTCAACAAAGAAAAGAGAAACCAATTAACATAGACACAGAAGATAATCCTGGACCCCTGAGCCTTGAAGGGAAGGATATAGAAGTGGACTAAACCCCAACTAGCAGAAGAATTTGCGTGAAAATACCAATAAAGGAGACATCCAGAGCTGCAGTCTGGCAGCAATCCTGAGCGATCCTGATGGCACAGACAGCTTGGAAATTCCCGAGTGCTGGTAGGACTTAAGAATTAACCTAAAAATCATCCCTGCTAGCCAGGGACTGCACGGAAGACTGCTCCAGTGGCTGGGGAATAAATGAGGAAGGTGAAGAAAAAGATGGGCTGAGCTGTGGACTTTTGCTGGTCCGGAGGTTGCCACCATTTTGAAGGTCTAAAAGCAACTATTTTGGATATTTAAAGAGACAGCATTCTCCCAGATTCCTGGGGCTTAGGAACACGTTCTGCTTTCCAACAACCCCAAGGACTCTCTGGACCTGCAAGACTGAAAAGTTTTTTAAAGGTTACTCAATTGTAATTTGTGTCTAACTGAGTGGGAGACAACAATAGTCTCCATAAGACACAACTACACCCACACCTCCTGCAACTTCACTTACTGAGTGAAAGCCACTACCTTCTTCTCCACCAACGGGCCAATGATAAAAAACCACCAAGAAGAGCCAGAATCACCCTTGACTTCTCTTCACAAGCAGTTAACAGAGATCTAAACAAAACAATGCCACGATGCATCGGAGAAAACAGACCATCACAGTCCACACAAAGAAGCAGGACAAAGTGGTAGAGACAAGGGAGCAGGATACAGACCCAGAACACATCTGAGAAAGAAGCAGCATTGGAACTCTCTGATAAGGAATTCAATTCAAAAGAATTATCTTTAGGTATCTTCAAAGGATTGAGAGACAGACCAAAGAAAATACAGGAAAAACCTTACAAGAATTTGGGAAGAAAATACAAGAACAACATGACAAAATAAATGAAAAATTAGAAATGATTCTAAATCTATAGATAGAAATCCAGAAGATTAATACTAAATTGTCAGGAATAGATAACACATTGGAAGGGCAAAGGAG
>NW_006921594.1:29850943-29858774 GCF_000298275.1 Orycteropus afer afer
CTGTTGACGTACTGCTTAACCATTTTTGAATTATTCTCATTATAGTTGAATATTATTGATTTTTACTAAATATGAAACATCATGCATTATACCTAGGTAGCACAACTAGTATAATATATGCCTTTTTGTCAAGCTTTTTTTTCAATTTTATTTAATGGATAATTCTTTTTGACTTGATTATTTCCATTTCCTTCTCCCTTAAATAATTTCTAAAAACCTCTAAACATTTTTTTTTTAATTTATTTAGTATACTCCAACAAGTTCTTAAACAATTTGAAGCTGTTGAAGGAGGTATTTGAATGCAGAGAAATAGTCATACACACTCAACTTACACACTATAATGTTTGTGTATCATATTTGAAACTGCAATGCCAAGTGAATATTATTGGGAAATATGATTTTAATTACTGTTTACTTCTTCTAAGAATGACTAATAGGGAAGATAGAATTAAGACACTAGAATCAGACTGCTATTGTGCTCAGTGTGAATCCATGTTCCCAAATTCCTTGATCTGTGATTTCATCCACATCACTTAACTTCTGTAAGATCAATTTACTTATAAGGAAAATAGGTATTATAATAGAACCCACCTCTGATGTTTGTTTTCTGAAGATGAAATTACTACATGTATAGGAGAATAACAGATGTTAGCCTCTACACTCATGGAGCTCATACTTTATATCTGTGGTATAATCTATTACAAGTGATGTCTTCAGACAAGAAAATGAGTGGTAAAAGTAAGTGAAATGTAGAAATACATTCAAATAATAATAACTCGAAGATACTACATGATTAGTGAAACTTTGATAATTACTAATTAAATAAAATAAAACAAGACAAAACTAATCTTGCTTGAGTGCCTATTATGTACATTTTACACATGAAGAAAGGTTTAATGTGATAGAAGCAGTTCATCAAATTGGTAGGAAAATATCTTGCAAGGTCACAAACCTAGAACTTCACAAGAGCATTCACTCTTAGCTGTTTCACTGGTTAAACACATTGTGTCAACTTTACTTGTAAGATTGGGTGTGCCATATTAGCAAATTGTCTTTCCAAAGGTAAAGATTAATTTTCTTTCCCAAAAAGGGAAAATGCATTTCCATTCCTAAAAGTGTTACATTTCGGGTTCTAGACACATCTCTTTCGCTCTGTAAACTTTTTCATGCCATTTCACTTCTTTGGATCTCTTTGTTAATAAATAAATAATTGTACCTCCTCCCAAAAAGTAAAAACAAAACAAAACAAAACAAAAAAAAAAAAACTGCTAAATGAAAGGGTATAGACTAGAAGATAAAATATTTCATATAACATACTGTGTGGAAAAGCATATTAGCCCCAGTAATGATAAGGTAAAAGTTTTATCTTAAATAAAATATTATTTATTGCTCTATTATCTATTTTTACTCTCAAGAGACTTAAGGTATCATTGGAAGATATTTTAACCATTTACTCATTTTGTAATTGCTATACAACAGTTTAATTGAATGCTGCTTCTAATGATGCTAATGTACAGAAATTATATATAGCAACACAATGAAGTAAAGTTTTTTATTCCTTAAATAGATAATCAGAATAATTTTCTAACTCATTTTTAATGTTATATCACCTCATTTTTTCTTAGTATAATGATTTCCCAAAAGAAAACACTTAACTGTTTCCATAATAGCTCAAAATTCATTTGCATGAAAAATTGGAAACTATTCTGTGCTTTTCATATCCTGTATTGTTACATAAAATTTTGCCTATAATTAGGTGATGTTATGGCTTTGAAATTTTCTCATTAGCTCTTTTTCTTTAACATAATTTCATTAAACTCTAATCAGAGCTGATTTGAAAATAATTAGTTTTGCATTTTGAAGTATTGGAGATATGTCTGAAATAAATGATTCTTCATTATATATATTTAGCTAGAAACTAAAGTTTTATCTATACCGGAAACTTTATGCTGAATGACAACTGACTAAAGAAACTCAAAGACCAGTATGTCAGACAAATGAATAAGCATAGCCTAGTGGGATTGAGCTCAGGTTTTGGTGTCACTTGGATGTCAGCCTGAAACCTTTCTGTCACTCTTTTTAGATGTTTCATATTGCACTTCAGATCTCAATCTTCACAGTTCTACAATGTACATTATACTGCCACTACTCATCTGTCAATGTGTTTCACTCTAGTGGCTTGTGTGTTGCTGTGAGTCTAGAAGCTATGCCACTGGTGTTTCCATTATCAGCAGAGTCACTCACAATGGATAGGCTTGACCAAAACTTCCAAATTAGGATAGACTAGGAAGAAGGAAAAGACAGTTTACTTGTGAATAAATTGGTCCCTGGAAACCTTATGAATAGCAGTGAAACATTGTCTAATAAAGTGCTGGAAGATGAGCACATCAGGGTAAAAGTCACTCAAAATATGGCGGGGGAAGGGCTGCATCTTAAAATGGAGTTGACCATATGAAGTGGAATAAAGCTTTTGAGAACTTCATTAGCTGATGTGACATGACTCCAAATGAGAAGACGCAGCTGTAAACATCCATTAATAATCAGAACATAGAGTGTATGAAGTTTGAATCTAGGAAAATTAGATGTAAAAAATGAAATGGAATGCATAAAGATCAGTATCTTAGACATTAATGAGCTGAAATGGGTGGGTATCGGCCATTTTGAATTGGACAATAATACAGTCTACTATTCTGGGGATGACAAATTGAAAAGAAAAGTTGTCTCATTCTTCATCACAAAGAACATTTCAAGATTTACCCTGAAGCATAATTCTATCATTGATAATATAATATTAATATGCCTACAAGGAAGGCCAGTTAATACAACTGTTACTCAAATTTATGCCCCAACCACTGAAGCCAAAGATGAAGTACTTGAAGATTTTTACCTATTTGTGAAGTCTGAAATTGATCAAATATCCAAACAAGATTTATTGATAATTGCCTGTGATTAGAATGTGAAAGTTGGAAACAAAGAAGTATCAGTAGTCAGAAAACTTGGTCTTTGTGATAGAAATGAAGTCAGAGATCACACGATAGAATTTTGTAAGACCAACAACTTAGTCATTGCAAATACATTTTTTCAACGGCATAAATAGTGACTATACAAATGGACCTTGCTGTCAGATGGAATACACAGAATCAACTCAGACTACATCTGTGGAAAGAGATGACAGAGAAGCCCAATACCATCAGTGAGAACAAGGCCAGGGGCCAACTGTGGGACACACCATCAATTACTCATATATAAGCTCAGGCTGAAGCTGAAGAAAACTAAATCAAGCCCACAAGAGCCAAAATACTACCTTGTGTATATCCCATCTGAATTTAGAGACCATCTGAAGAACAGATTTCACGCATTGAACACCTATGACCAAAAGATAAAATGAGATGTGGATGACATCCAGAACACTATACATGAAAAAGGCAAAAAGTCATTAAAAAGACAGGAAAAAAAGAAAAGATCAAGATGAATGTGAGAATAGACTCTGAAACTTGTTTTTGAACAGAGAGTAGCTGAAGTGAATGGGAGAAATGATGAAGTAAAAGATCTGAATAGTTTCAAAGGGTAGCTTGAGAAGACAAAGTCAAGTATTATAATGAAATGTGCAAAGACCTGGAGTTAGAAAACCAAAGGCAATAACAAACTTGGAATTTCTCAACCTGAAAACACTGAAGAAAATATTCAAGTGTCAATTTACCATATTAAAGGATTCCATAGGCAGAATATTGAACAATGCAGGAATCATCAAAAGAAGATGGAAGGAATACACAGAATCACTATATCAAAAATAACTAGTCAACGTTCAATCATTTCAGGATATAACACTTGTTCAAGAGCCTATGGTATTGAAGGCAGAAGTTCAAGCTTCACTGTAGGCATTAGCATAGGACAACTCTCCAGCAATTGACAGAGTACCAATTGAGTTGTTTCAAGAAACAGATACAACACTGGAAGTACTCACTCATTTATGCACAGAAATTTGGAAGACAGCTACCTGCTAACTGACTGGAAGAGATCTATATCTATGCTCATTCCAAAGAAAGGTGATCCAAAAGAATGTGGAAATTATCAAAAATATCATTAATATCACATGTGAGTAAAGTTTCGCTGAATTAAAAAATGGTTATAGCAGTACATTGACAGAGAACTGCCAGAAGTTCTAGTTGGATTCAGAAGAGGACATGTAAAGAGGGATATCATTGCTAATGTCACACAGACCTTGGTTGAAAACACAGAAGAGCAGAAACATATTTACCTGTGTTTTATTGACTATGCAAAGGCATTGTACTGTGTAGATCATCACAAGTTATGTATAATATTATGAAGACGGGAATTCTAGAACACTTAATTGTATTCTTGAGGAATTTGTACATAGACTAAGAGGCAGTTGTTCAAACAGAACGAGGGGATACTGCATGGTTTAAAATCAGGAACGTTTTTAGGGTTGTATCATTTTATGGTACTTATTCAATCTGTGTGCTGAGTAAATAAGCCAAGAAGCTGGACTATATGAATAATAACATGGCATTAACATTGGAAGAAGATTCATTAACAACCTGTGATATGCAAATGCCACAACTTGTTTGCTTAAAGAGAACTTCAAGCACTTACTGATGAATAAAGACTACAACCTTCAGTATGGATTACTCTTTGATGTTAAATAAAATAAAATCCTCAGAACTGTACCAATAAGCAACATCATGATAAATGGAGAAAATATCAAAATTGTCAAGGATTTCATTTTACTTGGATCCACAATTAATGTCCATGGAAGCAGCAATCAAGAAATAAGATGATGTATTTCACTGGACAAATCTGATGCAAAAGACCTTGTAAAAGTGTTAAAGATCAGAGATATCACTTTGAAAATTAGGTGTGTGTGACCCAAAACATGATATCTCTTCAATTGCCTTATATGCATGTGCAAACTGGACAATGATTAAGGGAGACTGAAGAAGAATTGATGCCTTTCACTTATTGTGTTGGCAAAGTATATTGAATATACCATGACTTGCCAGAAGAAGAAAAAAACTGTCTTGGAAGACATACCGCTGGAATGCTCCTTAGAATTGAGGATGATGAGACTTTGTCTCTTCCTACTTTGATCGTGTTATCAGGAAGGATCAGTGCCTGGAGAAGGGTGCATGCTTGGTTAAATAGAGAGTCGGCAAAGAAGAGGAAGACTTTCAATGAGATGGATGGACATTGTCCCTACAACAATGGGCTCAAGCATAGTAATGATTATGAGGATGTCACAGGGCTGGGCAGTGTTTTGTTCTGTTGTATATAGGGTTGCTATGAGTCTGAATCCATTCAACTGCACCTAACAACATCAACAACTTCATACTGTGATCATGTTGACCGATACCTGAGAATCTCTTTCTCCTTATACATTCCCACAGTCTATGGTTTTAATTTGCAGATTTCTCTGGTTTTGGGAAGCTTACCCTAAATTCCTCTTTCCAGGAATAGAGCACATGACAGAGGCTAAGCCAAGTAGATGGAGCACTGGTAGCATAGTGGCAAAGGCACTTGACTGCTAACCAGAAGGCTGGCGGTTCAAACCCACCAGCCACTCCTCAGAAGGAAGGTTGGGCAATCCTACTTCCATAGTGATACTGCCTCGGAAACCCAAGGAGGGGTCGCTATGAGTCGGGTCCGACTCGACGGCACATAACAACAACAACAAGCCAAGTAGTGCATCCCATTCTCAAGCCAATATTGAGATTTAAACTGCTCAACTCAGGATGAAACTCAGGACATTGGCTTGATACGTGGAGGCAAAGAGCATTGCCACTCTATGTAGATATAGTAAGCCTCATTACTATTGCAGACATTTTTCTTATAGCCGATCTGAGAAGACACTGAATTGGAAAGGGCAAAATCCAGAAAACCCCTGGGAGAATTTGGACTTTTGATGACATTATGATCAAACTCTGGTAAAGTCTACCCTACTTCTAGACTTTTTGATTAGGTATACCAATAAATTTCTTTTCTTTTCTTTTTCAGCCTATTTGAGAAATATTTTCAGTACTTGCAATTTTAAACCCTGCCTTACTCAGTGAAAATAATCCATTCAATCTGCAGGGTGTAAGGTCTAGCCAGGTTTAGTGGGTATGCTTTGTAATTCAGAATTTTTCATTTTCAAACGGGAGATGCAGTGCATTTAAAATATAATTGGTCATACTGCCTGAGAGGTCTGTGCAACTTGTAATCAAACTCATTAATATTTCTACTGCAAAATGTGTTGTATTGTTAGGTGTCATCTGTTCAGTTCTGACTCTTAGTGACCCTATGCATAACAGAATAGAACACTTCCCAGTCTTGTGCCCTCCTAACAATTACTGCAGCCACGATTGTGAGTCTATCTCATTGAGGATCTTACTCTTCTTCACTGACCCTCTGCTTTACCAAGCATGATGTTCTTTTCCAGAGACTGGTCGCTCCTGATAACATGTCCTCAGCATGTAAGATAAAGTCTCACATCCTTGCTTCTAAGGGACATTATGACTATACTTCTTCCAGGACAAAGTTGAATTTTCTTCCGGCAGTCCGTGGTCTACTCAATAGTCTTCCCCAACACTAGAAAAGCATCAATTCTTATTCTCAGTTAGTGTTTTCTCCTTCCCCACAATAATAAATAAATAACTACAAAGGGTCTAGTATTTGTTCAGTGCAGGCTTTACTGAAAGTAACATTAAAGAAAATCACTCTTTCTCACCCTACTGCCAGCCCCCACCCCCAACTCCTTAAGAATTTGTGAAAATGTTATGTCACACTATGGGTACTTTTTTTTTTTTTTTAATTTTACAATAACCGCTCTGTGAGTTCTGGTGATATAGACTTTCTCTTTAGACATAGAGTTTATAGTCAAATTACTGTGTTATTATCATTAACATCATCACCATTGAAAAGAATGATTACAATTTCCTCTGTCCTGCTTCTAAAATGTTCTTAGACTGAGTTACAAATAAAGTTTGTTGGAATGTGAAAAATATATTCTGGTCTGATATATTTTAATTGGACTCTATCATCATTACTCTCCTCCAATGTAAAGACAAGACCTGTTAAATATCTGTCTGACATTCATTATGATAAGCAACCTAGCTCTTGGCTAACATATAATATATGCTATGTCAGCTATTATTTGCTTTGTTTCTCATGACTGCTCAAAATGGTATATGTTAATTCAAGTCAGGAAAAAGCTTCCAGCAAATATAAAACAAGAGTTTTATTCTCCTAATGAGTTGTTTTTCTCTCACTGAGATCATAGGAGTTAAACTAAAACAGATATCATATCCATGACATGGTTTAAATAATGGTGGCAAAGAAGGAGTAAATTCCAGATTCAGAGGATAATGAGAAAAAAGTAATTCAAAGTTACTATGAGTTTCTTTCTATTAGGTGTACTATTTTATTTTATTTTTGTTAGTAATTTATTTTGAGTACTAGGCAATATTACCTCTGACACTTAATTGGAGATAAGTAATATAAATAACTTTCCTAAAACTAATACTTCATCAGGTATTCCCTATAGTTCTATATTTTTCTCATCATTTTTTTTCATAGTATTTTTATTGTCTAATTGCTGCTGAGTCAGTGTGAATGTATTATGATCCCATGTGTATCAGAATAGCACTGTGTTCTGTAGGGTTGCAAATGACTGACTTTTCAGAAAGATTGCCCAGCCTTACATCCAAAGCACTTTCAGGTGGACTTGAACCTGTAACCTTCAGCTAGTAGCTGAGTGTGATAACCATTTTCACCACCCATAAATAGATGCTAGCAAGTAAGAAAAAAGTGACAACATGTTGTTGTTGTTGTTGTT
>NW_006921594.1:29858874-29862917 GCF_000298275.1 Orycteropus afer afer
ATTGCCCAACCTTCCTTCCGAGGAGTGGCTGGTGGGTTTGAACCGCCAGCCATCTTGTTAGCAGGCAAGTGTCTTAGCCACTATGCTACCAGAGCTCCTTAGTCTAAACGTAACCTTTCTTAGTATAAACATAAGTTAACACTGTACTGGTAACCTGGAAGGAAAGAAGTTTATCCTAAACGTTGGTTATCATTCTTAGTAATTTAAATAAAATTATATTATAAATATATAGTGTTCTAATACACTCTTATTCAGCTCTCTACTCAAATGTCTAATATATTGACTGTGTACATCAGGACATAATAAAGCCTACTATGTGTTTTAAGCATAAATTGATTAAAGTATAGAACCCATTTCATCAAATTACCTACAGTGTCAGATAACCAAGCCAGGCATCTATATGTTGTTGTTATTTGCCATCAAGTCAGACCTAACTTACAGCGACTCCTCCTTGGGTTTCTGAGGCAGTATCACTATGGAAGTAGATTGCCCAACCTTCCTTCTAAGGAGTGGCTGGTGGGTTTGAACCGCCAACCTTCTGGTTAGCAGTCAAGTGCGTTAGGCACTATGCTACCAGAGCTCCTACATAGCCAAGGGCAATTGTGAATTATACCACTCATCTGCCCCAGCAAATAATCTCCTTCAGCTGCTGCTAGGCACAAGAACCACAGTCACTAGTCTAGCACTGCTACTAGGACCATGGCTACTATTGTGTCTGCACACTGGATGTCTCTCCACCACACTCAGAACAGTTTCTAATCAGGGGTCTGTGCAAACCGTGGTGTCCATATTAAACATCTGAGCTTTATTTTAAGGGAGACGGGATGTGTCAGTGGCTTTTCTTTCAGGGAAGAGGCATTTTTTAAAATGGATATTCCAAAAATTTGGAGTTCCTGGGTGTTGAAAACAGTTGTATACTGAACTGCTAGCTGAAAGCTTGGCAGTTTGAACTCACCTCAAAAGATAGGTCTAGCAATGTGACTTCAAAAGGTCATATCCTTGAGAGTCCTATGGAGCAGTTCTACTGTGCACATATGAAGCTGCCCTGTGGTCACTGACTCAATGACAACTAAAAACATGAAAGTCCTTTCATTGCTCCAATTTTTCTGATATTGCTTTGTTGCTGATGGCTTCTACTTTTCATATGGTGGTGATTTTTCTAACAGTTCTAATAAATAACGTCACTGGTTTTCAAACTGTTTCACATGGAGTCCTAGAATTATACTGAGGTTATCCCAGGGGCCACATTTGAAGGAAAGTAGAAGACCACGTTGATGGGATTCTATGTATTCACCTATATGCCAAACATACTCATTCCATTTGTACTCTTTTATCTTGTTGAAATAAAATTTAAATAGAAAAAATTAAATTAAGAACAATCTTGAAAGAATTGCTTATTTACTCCAGTTCTTTTCACTTTAGTGTCATTGTTGTTGTTGTTATGTGCTGTTGAGTCAGACCCAACTCATAACGACCTTTCCTTGGGTTTCCGAGGCAGTATCACTACTGAAGTAGATTGCCCAACCTTCCTTCTGAGGAGTGGCTGGTGGTTTGAACCACCAACCTTCTGGTTAACAGTCAAGTGCCTTAGGCACTATGCTACCAGAGCTCCCTCATTGCCATTACTAATATCAAAATAAGATAGCAAATTATTTTACAACTTATTTCATTCACTGAGACTTTTTTCTTTAATTCTGCTTAGAACTGATTATGTTATCTAAAATAAAAACAATGCATATATTCTAAAATATATATCCACTTTTTGTTTTCAGTTTCACAATTTTCTATTAGCCTAAAAAACTCTCCACAAAATAAGACCATTATTTATATTTCTTATTCCACTTGGGTGGTTCTGCCTAGAAAAAAATCAGTGGAGGTTAATAGGTCAAAGAAAATTGCTTTCATGTAATGGAGAAAGACCTATTTTTACATTATAAAATTACATTATGTAGAGTCATTACATTAAATAATTGCTTGAAAATAAATTCTGCACTGTTATGTGGTAATGTTGTAGAGAAAAGTGAAATAGGTCAGGGAAACATAAGAGATGTCCCCATGTAGAAATGAAAGACTTTAATTGCAGAGAAAGTCTGAGACAGGGTAGGAATAATGATTTGAAGCTGTTTGGCTGGTGCAGGGCCAAAATGTCTAAATGTTGTCTGTTACCCTGGTATATCACCATTGAGAACCAGAGAGAGGCAAGTGAAAGTATTGTTTAACAGAAAATTAAAACATGGTGTAGTAGGGAATATTTCTACAGCCTAGCAAGATTTTACTGCATTTATAAGATTATGAGATCACAAGTGACACTTACATTGTATCACTTTCCAATCTCATTGATTGTTCTTGATTACACCTAAAATTCACAAGAACAGAAAAATGCACACACCTACCTATTCTCCCTTCATCTCCCCCACACACTAGAAAACCACACTAGTTAGCAAAGTAATCACTGTAAAGAAATAAACATGTTCCAATTTATAAATATCACATATAGGGCTTTTGAGAAGGGTTTATAATTTTTGGGGGGTGGGTAAAAGATCCTATAGGAAATAAGAGTCCTCAAACCAGATCACTTTCATTAGCATCTGGCTTTTACACTTGTTGTTGTTGTTATATGCCATCAAGTCGTCCCCGACTCATAGCAACCCCTCCTTGGGTTTCTGAGGCGGTATCACCACAGAAGTACTTAGTCGCTATTTAATTTTGGCAAGTTATTTAACTATGTTGTGCTTTTTTTTTTTTTTTTTCATTTTCTAAAGTTTTGGTGATGATAATTGTACCTAGTTCACAGGGGTCTTGTGAGGATTAAATTACTTAAAGCTCTTAGAATGATGGTTAGCACATAGTATTTGATCAATGATTGTTATATATTGATATTAACTGCATATTGTATTTTGTATCCATTTCCTCAAATATAAAATGGGAAAACATAACTTAGCTTAAATTATATTAAATGAGATACTACATAAAATGTGCTTAACATGTAGTATGTAATTTTTTAAAAATTGTTTTTTGTGCCATTGGATCACTTCTGACTCATAGTGACAATTAGTACTACCTAAGTCTCTAGAGGGTTCAATTACTAATCCCTCAAATGATTACTCAAAATAGTATTGAACAAAATTATTTATGCTGGGTGAAAATCTGGACATCAGAATGAATTTGTATACCCTTACATAAACTTGGCCTTACATACACTGCCTTTAACCCTATTTATCCCAAGGATCCAATTAATTATAGGTACGAGGGGGAGCCATGTTTATAATATTAGCAGTATTATTCAAGCCCAGTTCTTTTGTCTAAAACACAGTAATGAAAAGTATTTCAAATTCATAGGTTAGATTAAGTGAAGCTTTTGGAATTACTTCAAGTGTTAAATGGACCTTATAAGAAAGGCAAGAAAGTGTTAGATTTATGCTGAAATAAAACCTGAAGTCATAGATATCAAGAGCATTATCAACCTTGACAAAGAATGTAATCTACCCTTCATCTTTTGATGAAAAGTCAATTAAATTATCCTACAGAGTTTTCCATTCCTTTCCATTATTCAAGATCTTTAGTGAAGTACTTTCCATGATCTCTTTGGTGACTCATTGTCAGAAATCTGCAACCATTTTTCTTTGATTGAGAAACATTTTCTTTAACTCAGTGCACTTTAGAAATTATGCATATCCTATCACTCTGCTCTATCAAGTCTTGCCTTTGATGATTAAATCATAACTATTTCTATGCTGTAACAATTTAACTTTCAAATTCCCTACTGTGTTAATGTCCTTCTTGTTTGAAGTAGCTGAAGGTAAGTGATTAAAGGTGTGGATGTTGTTGTAAATATGTAGAATAATTGACATCATTTACATGTCCCCTTGTTAACAAATGGCATATATACATTTTAAATTTAAATTCAGAAGGAAGATGGGACGATCTACTTCCATAAAGATTTACCACTCAGAAACTCAAGGGGGGTCGCTATGAGTCCAAATTGACTGGATCGCAATTGAGTTTGGTTTGGTTTCCTTAGTTGAGTTTTTTTTTTTTTTTTT
>NW_006921594.1:29866572-29884539 GCF_000298275.1 Orycteropus afer afer
CAGACCGCAGCTCTGTATGTCTCCTTTTTTGGCATTTTCACGCAAATTCTTCTGCTAGTTGGGGTTTAGTCTACTTCTGTATCCTTCCCTTCAAGGCTCAGTGGTCCAAGATTATCTTCTGTGTCTGTCAATTGGTTTCCCTTTTCTCTGTTGAAGAAGGTCTGTGCAGTCCTTCTGCCTAGTCCGCCATCTTGCCGGAACCCCAGTTGAGTATGTTTTGATTGCAATCTATTGAAAACTATTCTGATAGGCTAAAAATGAATCCCTTGAAAGGATACTGATTTACAGAGAAGAGGACAAGAATCATTACTAGAGAAGGAAAGAATTGATTATTCCTGGGATATTTATAGCAGGAGTATCATTAAGTTCAAGTTTAACTAAATCTCTCCTTTTAAGCCTCACATTCCCTGGAGAGATACCTTATTTGTACAAGCCTAAGTGACATGTTTTTAGTTCTAGATCAATCAATCAATGAGGGAAAGAGAAATTCAGATTTGGTGATTGGGAGGAATAATTGTGAACCAGGCAGAACTGGTTATGTTAATTTCATATTTTTTCTATGTTTTAATTTCATATGCTAATTTTCTTTAAATTGCTGTATTGAAGTGTAATTTATATATCAATATATTCACCCACATAACCACAATTCAACGATTTTTTTTATAAATTTATAAAGCACAACCATCACCACAACCCATTTTTAGAACATTTCCATATCCTTAAAAATTCCCACCAGCCTGTTTGTAATCAATTTCAGTTCCCACCTAAGCTACAGGTAACTACTGATCTCTTTCTGCCTTTACAAATTTGCTGGCTAATTTTATATAAACAATGCAAAATATGTAGCTTCTTTCATTTAACATGATGTTTTTTGAGGTATATCCTTGATGGACCACGTACCAGTGATCTGTTACTTTGATTGCTGAGTTGTATTCCATTCTGTTCATCCATTTATCAGTTGATATACATTTGGGTTGTTTCCACATTTTGGCTATTTGGGATAATTCCACCATGAGCATTTCTGTAAAAATTCTTGTGTATACATATGCTTTCTTTTCTTTTGGGTAGATATCTTTTCTCTTGGGTGAAATTACTGGGCCATATTTTAAGTTAATGCTTAACAATTAAAGAAATTTGCTTAACCATTAAAGAAATTGAAAAATATTATTCAGGAGTGACTGTACCAATTTCTATTCCCATCAGCAATGTGTAAAGATAATAGTTTCTCCACATCTTGACCAACATATAGGTGGTGAAGTGGTTAAAGCAATTGGAGGGTAGCAGTTCGAATCCACTAGCCCACTTTGTGGGAGAAAGATGTGGCAGTCTGTTTCCATTAAGATTATAGCCTTAGAAACACTACAAGGTTGTTCTACTCTGAATTGGAATCAACTAGATAGGCAATAGGTTTTTGGTTTTACCAGCACGTGGTGTTGCCTATCCTTATGATTATAACCTCACATGTAGGTGGATAGTGTTATCTCATGGAGTTTTTTTTAAATTTAATTTAATATTTTTAATGCATTTTATTGAAATACAATTTATGTACAGTGACATACACAAAATTAAATTGACATGAGTCAATACATTTTTTTTTCTTTTTTTTTTTTGCAGTGTTTCTTCCCCTCCCCTCCCACCCCTGGCAATCAACAAAGAAAGTTTCTCTCCATATATAAACCTTTCCTTGACCCTCCATAGCCATTAACTAATACTATATTTGTTCTTCTGTGATTGACTTATTTCACTGAGCATAATGTTTTCCAAGTTCATCTATATTATGCGGTGTTTTGCAGACTCTACATTTTTCTTTAGTGCTGCATAGCATTCCATTATGTGTATGTGATATAGCTTGGTCATCCACTCTTCCATTATAAATCTTAGAAATATCTCTCTTGCCAGATATGTAATTATCAGCAAATATGAATTGTTACTGCCATGTTTGTTATGTGTTTTTTCATGGTGTTGATTTCTTTGTTCCACATAATTTTCTATGCTGAGCTCGTTTTGTTTATGAATTGTGTTATCACTTACTTCATTGCTATTGTTTTAGCATTTGCTGAATATTTATGCTGGTTCTCTTTTTTGATGTGAAGGTGTATCATTTCTTTGAGGTAACCCTGTGATTTATAGTTTTCTTCCCAAGTTTAGAACAGTCTGTTCTATCTTGTAGTTGTCTTGACTTCCCTACCCTCTATAAGTTCTGTAACAACATAGTTTTTCCCCTCTTTTTGGTTTGTAGCTGTCCTCATTTGTCAATTGGTATCTCTAGTTCCCTGTTTACAATCTTGTAGGCTTGTTTACTTAGGATACTTTCATAGCTGGGTTGGTTTCTGGGTTATATCATCATGTGCGTTAATGGTCAGTTGTTGTTGGTTGTTGTTGCTTCTCTGTCCAAAGGGCTCCCTTTAGCATCTCTTGTAAGATTGGTCTGGTTTTAACAAATTTCCTTAATTTCTGCTTATCTGGAAATGTCCTAATTTCACCATCATAATTGAGGGACAGTTTGGCTGAGTGAATAATTCTTGGTTGGATATTTTTCTCTTTCAGGGTTTTATATGTACCATCCATTGTCTTCTCTCCTGCATGGTGTCTGTCAAGAAATCTGAGCTTACTCTTATTGGTTGACCCTGGTAGGTAACTTTTCATTTTTCCCATGCTGCTCTTATGATGTTTTCTTTGTCTTTGGTTTCGGTAAGTTTGATGATGATACATCTGGGTGATTTTCTTTTAGGGTCTATCCTGTTTGAGGTTTGTTGGACTTCCTGAATGGATATATTCTCATCTTTCATCATACCAAGAAAATTCTCTTCCAACAAATCTTCAACAATATTCTCTGTGGTTTTATTTGTCTCTTCCTGTTCTGGAATTCCTATTACACATAGGTTATTCCTTTTGATGGTATTCCACATGAAACTTAGGCTTTCTTCATTTTGTTTGCATCTTTTTTTCTTAGTGATCTCTTTCCATAAAAGTGTTCAGGTATTTGCCTTCAATCTCCCTAATTCTGTCTTCCATTGATTCAATTCTGCTCCTTTGCCCATTCAATGTCTCATCTATTTATAAAAGTTTACTATTAATCTTCTGGATTTCTGTGTGTAGATTTTGCATCATATCTAATTTTCCATTTATTTTTGTCATTTTGTCTTTGTATTGTCTTTTGAAATTGTTCTAGGGTTTTCTCTGTGCATTCC
Source organism: Orycteropus afer afer (assembly GCF_000298275.1). Classification (NCBI taxonomy): domain Eukaryota; kingdom Metazoa; phylum Chordata; class Mammalia; order Tubulidentata; family Orycteropodidae; genus Orycteropus; species Orycteropus afer. The sequence continues at coordinate 29,869,764 of NW_006921594.1, forward strand.
TTAATCTGTCTCTCAATTTGTTGAAGATAACCTAAATATAATTCTTTTGAATTCCTTATCAGGGAGTTCTAATGCTGTGTCTTCCTCAGGGATGTGTTTTGGGTCTGTATCCTAGTCCCTTGCTTCTCCTGCTTTATCTTGCTTCTTTGTGTGGACTGTTGATGCTCTATTGTCTCTGAGACATTGTGAGATTTCTGTGTTTATATTTAATTGGTGATTGTATGCTGGAGTGACTTGCCCACAATTTTTGTTTTCTTTGTATGTTATCTATGCAAGGAAAGTACTGTGCTGTGCTCCTCTATTCACTAGTTGACAGCACTTATACACCCACCACCTGTCTCCTTTCCTGTTGTCAGCCTGTCATATTCTCTGCTGACCTTGGCAAACAGCCTATTCTTAGGTCCATGGAATCTGAACAAGAATGCTTTCACTTTAAAATCCAAAACAGTTGCCACTTGTAAAGATTCAAAGTTGCTGTGCCATCGGTAACTTTAAATATCCAAAATGGCTGCCACTTATAAAAAATCAAAATGGATGCATCCTCTGGACAGTGGAAAGTCAATAGTTCAGGTTGTCTCCCTCCTTGCTGTTTCCCTTCCTAGTCATAGGCCACCAGTGCAATCGTCCCTGCAGCCCTTGGTGACCAGCGCTGATCTTTAGGTCAATTCTCAGGTCCCAACACCACTTGGAAATATTCAGGCTGTTGGTCCTGGCAGAGTAGTTAACAGTCCTCAGCTCCGACCATCTCTGTACTCACTGTTTTCATTCAGGTTTTTCCACTAGTTGGTGCCTAATCCACTTCTGTATAGTTCCTTTCAAAGCATAGGGCTCCAGGATTATCTTCTGTATCTCTGTCAATTGGTTCTTATTTTCTTTGTTGAAGAGGGTCTGTGTAACTTGTCTGCCTATTTCTCCATCTTACCAGAAGTCTATCTCATGGAGTTTTCATTTGTATTTCTCAAATATACTTAAATATTTGTCCATTTTTTAAAAATTGGACTATATTCTTATCAAATTAAAAGTTCTTCATATATTCCTGATATATTTTAAACTACATTTCAAAAGATATATAGTGTATTTGATTTATATTACTGAATAACAAAACAAATTTAGCAGCTTAAAACAGCATGTTGTTGTTGCTATGTGCTGTTGAGTCATATCTGATTCATAGCGACCCCTCCTTGCATTTCAGTCAGTATCTCTATGGAAGTAGATTGCCCAATCTTCCTTCTGAGGAGTGGCTGATGGGTTTGAACCACCAACCTTCTTGTTAGCAGTCAAGTGCCTTAGACATTATGCATTCAGAGCTCCCTAAAACAGCATTCACATTTATTATCTCACAATATTCATGGGTCAGGAGTCAGGTATGGTTTAGCAGGGTCCTCTACTAAGGGTCTCAGAAGTCTATTATCAAGGTGTTGACAGAATTGCGTTTTTATCTGGAGACTTAACTGAAGAAAAATGAGCTTCCAAGCTCATTTAAGTTGTTTGTAGAATTCATTTTCTCATTGATGTATGACTGAAAGCCCTGGTTTTTTTTGCCTACTGTTGGCTAGAGGTCACTCTCAGGTCCAAAATGCTGCCCTCAGGTCCTAGAGACTGCCAAAGTACCCAACACATGGGTTTCTCAACATAGCTGCTTACTTCTGCAAACCAACTAAGAGATTCTCTGCCTTCAGTGGTAATATAATATCCTTTCATCTGTGTCATATACTAAGAGATACAATAAATTCAAAGGCCCTCTACATTGAAAGGGAGGAGATTAAAAAAAGGCATTGGTACCAGAAGGTGAGAAATCTTTGATCATCACCTTAATATGTGTTCAACATATATTTTCGGCAAATATTTTCTCCCAGTCTGTAGCTTGTGTTTTCATTTCACTTATTAGTGTCTTTTGAAATACAATAGTTTTTAACTTTAATTTATCATTTATTTCCTCTAAGATTAATGCTTTCAGTATTATAACAAATAAAAAATTTACCTAACTCCAGAAAATGAAGGTTTATTTTTTTCCTTTGTCTTCTAGCAGGTTTATTATTTTAGCTCCTATAATTTTGCCAGTAATGCATTCTGAGTTAATTTTTGCCTTCAACTTTCATGTGTGTGTGTGTGTGTGTGTGTGTGTGTGTGTGAGTCATATATACCTATATCTATGTACATAGATAGCAGTCATAGTCATATGTGTTAACCATTTTCAGCACCCAGGGAATCTTGGGTCTAGCATCCCAGAAAGCTGTGAAACACATGATTAATTTAAATAAGTCTTTGACCTGGTAACTACTCAAGTACTATAAACTCAAACCCAAAGATATGGGACGGGCAGGAGGAGCAGGACTCCTAAGGTGTTAAAAGAGAGTCTAAAGGTATACAATTATTCAAGCTTCATAGGTGTCACAAAAGACCAACCCATATCCTGGAACATAGGGTACAAAAGTCACCAAGTAGCCTATCTAGTTCTGTGCCTTGTCTTCTTGCAAGATCTTTTGCAGGTGTTTTGTGGGCAACATAGTTTTCAGCTCTCCAAGCACACACATGTTGCTGTGAGATGACTGCTATATGACCTTCCTGGGGTGGCAGTATTGAGGCAAGCACAGCGACCGGGAATTGAACGGATGCCCCTAGGGATGGTACATCCGTCACATCCCATAATAAGTCACAACAATTATCCTAGGGGCCCTTGCAAATCATGTCAAGTATCCCAGCAACCCCTCAACTCGTGTGCTTGCACCCAATTTCCATAGTGCCCCCCTTTCCAGGACACTGTCACCACTTCTCAGAAAATCCCCACCTATTTCAAAACTCTTAAACCCCCAGCAATCTTTGCTTGGGAGGGACAAAGGCTAGTGTGGCTTAGTCTCTCATTGTCTCCACTTGCAAGCTGCTTTCTCTTTCTCTGAATGAAAGCTTTGTTCGTGTGAAAAATCTGAGCCTCTCCTGGTCATTCTTGGTCAGTAGAAGGCAAAGCCTGATGGGGCCAACAGCTGATGGGAAAGGGCTCTCTGTAACAGATACAAGAGGCCGGGCTTATCATTATAATTAGTCAATAAAATATTTCCCTTTCTTAGTTTCTGCCTGAACTCAGGCTGATACAGATGTACTTTGTTTTTTCACTTTGCCTGTGGGAAGCTTTTGTTAAAAGTCCACATTTTTTCTAAAGTTTTAGCTCTTTAAGAGAATTACTTTATACAGGAGTCTTATTTCTAAGTAACCTCCTTACACATGCCCAAAGCTTTCTTTCCTTGGCTTTATGCAGACAATTAAACCCAAGATTCCAGCTACTAAGTAAGTAAATGCCCTCAGGCCATCCATGATTTCAGGGCTCACTTAACACTGTAGTTTTCAGCTTCTTTTTAATTTTCTGCTTCTAAGGATTTCCCTCAACATCTTGCAAGGTCAGCTATTCATTTAAAAACAGCGTTCTTAAGAATTTCATGTCAGGAGTCCCCCCACCCACCCCCACCCCCAGAATGTATAGTCAGCTCTATTGCTGGAAATAGAAATCGCAGCATAGCTTTTTAACAACAACAAAATCTAAGAAGTTATTTTTTCCGAATTGTATACATAGTATTGCTGTTGTTGTTATGTGCAGTCGAGTCAGCCCTGACTCATAGTGACCCCTCCTTGGGTTTCCGAGGCAGTATCACTAGGAAGTAGGATTGCCCAACTTTCCTTCCGAGGAGTGGCTGGTGGGTTTGAACCGTCAGCCGTCTGGTTAGTAGGCAAGTGACTTAGCCACTATGCTACCAGAGCTCCCATACATAGTATTAAAAACAAATAAGTTACTTATACTCCTTCTAAATTCTCAGAAAGCATGATATAACATAACTAAGAACAGTCATAGAGTATCTCTGGTTATCTAAGCAAGAATCTTATTCCATAAAACAAGATATGTCCTTCTCTGATTAAGGATTTTTAATTAATAGTATTTGGAGATATTTCCTGAAAATTTTGTTAGTCCTCTCTTGGGAGTGTAAAACGGAAAGGGAGGATTTTACAAGTGTTGAATTCACAACATTTAGTAATTGAATTAAGACATGGGATATTCACACCTGCAATAACATAGTAACTAGTCAGACAATATAATGTGTAGTACTTCAGAGAAGATGACCAAACTAATATTTTTCTAAATAAAATTTCAAATTTGAGCTTCAATGTAATATATTTACTTTATTGTCTGGGAATGGTTTAAATTTTAAATGTTCGGATTATGGCATTACCACTCATAGACAGGGAGCTCTGGTGGTGTAGTGCCCAAGGCATTTGACTGCTAACCAGAAGTCTGGTGGTTCACACCTACCAGCCACTCCTCAGAAAGAAGGTTGTGCAATCTACTTCCATAGTGATACCACCTGGGAATTCCAAGGAGGGGTGACTATGAGTGGGATCAGACTTGATGGCAGTGAGTTTTGAGTATCCATAGGCAATTAGATAGGTGGAACCTTATAAGTAAACTGATTCCTTCTTGTCTCTTTCCAGTCATGTCCAGTTGTCTAACAATCCTCTATAAAGGCTGTCTGCTTTATTTCAGCAGTCACTGTTTTAGTTAAAAAAAAAAAAAAATCACTGTCCTCGAGTTGTGTCTGACACATAGTCACCCTTTCTTGGGTTTCTGAGGCTCTCAAAATCTTTCCTGAAACAGTTATGACCTCTTCTAACTATTTAAATGTCTACCTTCTTATAAATGTGACCAACACTAGGATTTTTGCATTTATTTTTTTCCCCATGAGTCATCATTTCTGTAAGACATTCATAGTTGTTATAATTGAATGGAATGATTAATTTGATTGATGATAGCTTAATTCAATTTTAAAAGATTATTTTACCTCAGGAATTTTCTGAATATTCAATACACTAATATGCATGACAATCATGTAGTTGGTTGAATAATGGCCCCAAAGATATCCAGGTTTTTATCCCAGGAACCTGTAACTAATATTTTATGCAAATATTATATACAAATAATATTTTATGCCAATGAATTACATTTGCAAATATGATTAAGTTAAAGATCTTGAATGGGAAGCTTATCCTAGATTATCCAAGTGGGCCCAAAATGTCATTGCAAATGTCCTTGTAGGAAGTAGCCAAGGAGAGATTATATTTCAAAAAAGAGAGAAGGGAGTGTAAAAATGACAGAAACTCAGAGAGATCTGATGACGTTGGTTGCTGCTTTTAAAGATTGAGGAGAGGGTTATGAGCAAAGGAATGCAAGGAGTGTAGCTCAAGGACTGAATCTGGAAAAAACAAGGAAACAGTTCATCCCCTGGAACACATAGAGGGAACATGGTTCTGCCAACACCTTGATCTTGACACAATGAGACTGTTTTTATACTTCTGGCCTCTAGAACTGTGGAAGAATAAATAAGTGTTGTTTTGAGTCACTAGTTTGTGATAATTTGTTAAAGAAGTCATAGGAAACTAATATGCATAGCAACGATCCAGTTGCTGTTTTTTATGACTATCACAAATTTTCTAACTCTATAAATGAAATTGATGATTCATCAAGGAACTCGGATATTTAGAATATTTCTTTGTAGAGAATTTCATCTTGAATAACAACCTATACCTCAATGAAGAAGAAAGGAAGGTTATTTTTCTTCATTTTAAATCTAGCAAAAGAAACTTCAAGAAAACCATTTAAACATTTTAATGTCTGTCCCCTGACACTTGAAGATTGTTGAAACTGATGCATACATAATAAATAGAGGTGAGAGTTGACTAAAACTATATATAACAACAGAACTTAGGACTGTGTTTAGACGAGTAATTGGACTTCTGCAAATGGAGATTCAAATGTGTATTTCTGAAACAGCAGATAAGGCTGCATGATAAAAAGACAAAACAAAATAAAACATGACTAGTCTGCACTGTCTTCAAAGATTCTGTTTGACTTAGAAAATTCACAAGCTGCAGGTCCCCACAGAGACCCTCTAAGTGTAAGTGGACTGCTATCACAAAGGAGCCACAGGGAGACTCATAAGTGACCAAGTGTAAATTTCTTCACAAAAGGAGTGGGAGCAATTTGGAGATGTCCCCAGTAAAATGCTCAGAGAGAGAGAAAAAAATCCTCTTTTAGTATCTGCCACAGGCAGAGAAAAAAAAAATGGTATCTTACAACAGTACAAACCTAAGACATTTCAGATTTTACGACTCCTGCGTTATCTGGGGAGATGTCAAAGGAAGCCCAGTAACAAAAGGTTGAGCTGAGGAAATGAATAGGAAGGTGATCATGACCCTTCTCCTTCCCACTGCAGATTAAAATAGGGCATGAAGAATGCATTACATTCAGGCAAAAATTATACATTTGACTTTTCCTGAAATGTGAATACACTTGTGATCAGAAGTGACAGAAGGCAGTTTTATCATCTGAGCATGACTGCATAAATCACAAGACTTGCCCTAGATTTTGTTGAAGGGTAGGAAAAAACTAGGTAATGAGAAGGAAAGAAAAACAAACAAACAAAACAGTTTGGTTTGAATCTACACTCTTGAGTCCTGATTTTTAATGATTGCTTCTGTGATGCTACCACCCAGTAGAATATGACAAGTAAGAGCCCCTCAGAAAATTTTGATGATTGAATGAGTCATTCTAATGGCAGAGAATCCAGACCAGATTTCTAGTCATTTTTTTTAATTGTTCAGAGAATATAATTTGGGTACACTAAAAAGAGAGAGAAATGCATTGGAAATCTAATGGCAGAGTCTCTGAATTAGAAGTTATTTCTTCATTTAATTTTGGAAGCCCTAGTCACCCAAGCATGTATTGAGTACGATTTGATGGCCTAATAGTGGTGCTTAATGTTTTGAATATAAAACAACAAATTATACATAGTCTTGACTCTAGAAGTTTGTACACCATTGAAGGAATTAACGTGTACAGAAAGAAGTTCTAAATAGTAAAATAGGTTCAGTTTTTCAATAGGCATTGAGTTCTGTGAGGACACAAAATTGGAAGTAATCAATTTTACTTTCATCATTGAAACGCCAAAAGATGCTTGTTAAATTAGTTATGTCTGAACTAGTTCTGAAAAGATTAATAGGAGTATAGTAAGTATTACTCTGAACAGACCTTTTACTGAAATCAACTAAACATTGGGGAAAAAAATTCAAGGTGAGGGATCTATTAGGGATCTACATAGGTCTAATACAAATCAGCAATTCATGGAGTTACACAGTCAGAGAAAGGATGAACTAGAAAGAAACCTATCCTATGAGGCAAAATAAATAAAATTTGCCTGTGCATATATTTGCACTAAATGGAAGGGAGTAAAATCATCATTCAGATTTATAACCATAATTTAATTCTTTCATTCACTTTTAGACTGCATTCACATTGTATGGATTGTGTAGACATTTGTTTTTCCTCAGGACATACAACAAGCATTTTTATATATGAAAAGAGAATGAGCAGAAAATCAATAAAATGAAAAAAAAAATCAATTAAAGGTAAAAAAAAATCTTTTAAAAATAAAAATAAAATGTAATTAATATTTTTTAAAAAAACATTAATGTCTTAAGGCTGATTAGAAAAAACTAAACAAATAAAGAACTAGCAGATATAGTTTAAAAAATCTATGTGTAACACAGTATGGAAACACTAAAACAGAAAATTAAAAAATCAAATTTAGAAAAATGTTACATAAATTGGTTTCACATGGTTCAAAAGAAAGGATGGCAATAAAGGAAATATTTAAGAGATAACAAGTGGGAAATATCCAGCATTCATGAGAGATCTTAATACCTTGAATTACAAGTCTCAATGAATCTCAAGGAAGGTAAAATCAATTCACATTTAGTAGACCACAGTACAAATTCAGCATAAAATGTAAAGTAGAAAATATTAAAAACATACAGAGGAAAAGAGAGATTATAGCCAAAGAAATGACAATGAGACTCCAATTTCTTAAGTACAAAAGTTGAAGCTGGGTAAGAGTCAATATATCTTCAAATAAAACAAGAGAAAATAATCGACATGTCAAATAATTATAATCTACACTATTATATTTCAAAAATTAGAGTGTAATAAAGGCTTTTCACACTCACAAAAACAGCTTTTGCTATCAATCATCATTAAAGAAAATGTCCAAAGTCCAAAGTCAATTTATAGAGCCACTATTATTTTACATTTTTCAATATATTTAAAATTTTCTTCATTCATAGTAGCTTCAATTTGGAACAGAAAGCATTTTCGATTTCTCTGAAGTTTAGCTTTCAGACTTTCATTCAATGATGGTGGGTTGTAATTTCTACTTTTAGGAGTTCTAGTAGTACAGTGGTTAAAGTATCTGGATGATTTAACAATTGCACCAGAGGTTAAAGGTCAGTGTTTTGAACCCACCAGCCATTCTGCAGGAGAAAGATGAGGCAGTCTGCTTCCACATTTACAACTGTGGAAACCCTATGGGGAAGTTCTAGTCTACACTATAGGGTAGATATGTATCTTAATCTACTCAATGGCAGTGGGATTGGTTTTTTTTTATTTAATTTCTACTTTGAATAATGACAGATTAGGTAACAATATTTACTTTTTTAAAAATAAAATAACTATCCATTTTAATTTTGGGGAATATAATGTTTCTGTAAGAAATTTCAAGCGAAGATTTAAGAGAAGAGGAAAATATTGACTGAGAATACCAATAGGAACCACTTTTCCATTAGGGAAATTTACCTCTCTCCCACACACTTCCCACTCAAAAGAAGTATTTGAGACTAAGGAGCTAAACAGAGTTTAGCCACAGGGATTATTATCCTGTGAAACACTCATCCTTTGATGAGTATGAACTCAAAGAGATTCATCCTAGGAAAAAGAGTGACTCCAAAGTGGGGTAGTATTTCTAGAGATTGCAGCCTAGCTTCAATTTATCCCAGTTTCAAAATTAGATCAAATTAATCTCTGATTGCTAATGCCCATTATTATTGGACCAAATTTTTTAAATTAAAAAATAATTTAAAATATTTGAGAAAGGCAAAGAGGGACACATATGATTAAATATTCCATTTACCAATAATGTAAAAATTCTAAATTTGTGTACACCTATAAAATATCAAAAGATATAAAGCAGAAGTTTATAAAAATAAAGGAAAATGAGTATTGTATAAGATTTTATATATGCTTTTTATTTCTTGTAAAATTTATTTATGATTGAGTGTGTGTATGCACAAAACAATTTACCCAACGGCTACATAAAAAAAAAAAAAAAAAAAAATCACTGCCCTTGGGTTGATTCCGACTCATAGTGACCCCTCCTTGGGTTTCCGAGGCAATGTCTCTATGGAAGTAGATTGCCCAGTCTTTCTTCTGAGGAGTGGCTGGTGGGTTTGAACCACTAACCTTCTGGTTAGCAACCAAATGCCTTAGGCACTAAGCCAAATACATATTTTTAAAAAATGCATACATGGAGTCCTTATAAAATTGAAAATATGCTGGGCCATTTAATAATTGCTAAACGGACATAGGTGTCATCTTCTGGCCTCCTATAACCTCACAAGAGGAAGATGGAATCACCATCAGCAGTCCAAGGTTTATTCCTGACGCCAAACATGCTGCCACCCTCCAAACTTTTCACCGACTTTGACATCAACTCTCCCTCCCACAGTACTCACTAATTCTCTGCTGGGTTCAATAATTCTTGGTAATGGCCACACAGAAGTCACGGACAATATTCATGTTTATGGGGGTTTTTAGGGAAGTAACAGGCTACAACTCAGGGTCAGGAACATGCTCAGGATACAGCTCTTCGATCAGGACAGTCTCCCCTCTGCTGTGCCCTCAGACACTCCTTTCTGGCCCTTGGACTCTCATCCTGGCCTCTGCCTCTATAGGGCAGGTAAGCCTGCTGCTCGGGCTCATGCCTCTTGACTCCACTGACACCATTTTCCTGCCAGGTCTTCTCTCTGCTGCGGTGTATCTTCACTGGGGTGTCTCTCAGCCAAGGAGGCCCAACGCAGGGATCTCGGGTCCAAGGATGTGCTCCACTTCACCTCCAGCTCTCCTCCCTTGATGGCAGTGAGATCCTCTCTCTGTTTCTAGGAGGGTTCATTTTAAGCCTGGCAGAGTGACAAAACTAACCAATCCCAACATCAGAGTTCTATACACCTTATTTTCATGGTCCTACCCAGTAATCTGGTGGGAGTTACAAAGACTAGGCTAGAAAAGTCATACCAAGTAATTCATTGCACTTCAATAATCCTCAGTGAATTTCAAGTGATTGACATAGAAATTATATTCTTTAGACACAGACCAATAAAGATAGGAGTCAACAGCAAAGAGGTAATAATTCTTTTGTATTTGGATAGGCATTACCAAGAATTGGTGAGGATATGGGAAAACAAAATTCCTATACACTGTTGGTGTCGGGGTAAGGTGGTAAACTACTTTGGAAAACGGTTTGCCATTATGCATGAAAGGTGAAAAAAACATGTACCCTATGAGAAAACAATTCTACTCTTAGGTATACACCCAACAGACATACATGAATGTGTGTACCAATAGACACATAAACTATTTAAAACAAACCAAAAGTCTCCAAACAATAGAATGCATACATTCTGATACTCAAATGGTGACATGAAATACCATAATAAAAGAAAACTAAATATTATCGGAAAAAATATGAAAAAAATTCATAAGCTGAACGTTGAGAAAAAGAAGCTAGAAACAAAAGCATACTTACTGTTAAAGCAATTTACACAATGCTGAAAAAGAACAATATTAAAACATATTGTCAAAAGTCAAGATAATAGAAACTTGGGTGAGAGAGGAGGAATAATGAGGTTGTTTTGAGGGTATTGTAGGAGGAATCTGGATCCAGATCAAAATCTTATGTGAGCTCTTTCAGGTCGAAATGTAGGTAATTGCAAGGCTTTGCCTGCATGCCTCATAGAGGAAGCTGCCCCTTTAAAACCAGACTTGGTACATTATTTTTAGAGGGAGTTGCATATATGTGTATCTGTATTCCTAGACGAGGTGCTGCCATTTGGAAACTTCCTTATCAGAGATCTTGGATAAGTAATTTTTCTCCACTTTGACTCAGTCCATGTCCATCTGAAACTAGTCCCTTCCCCTACCTCCTGGCCCATGAGTCCTTGCAGAGGAAGGAGACTTTTTACTTGTAGCTCCTTGTTAGTGGTACTAAGGCATGGGGAAAAAATGAAACAGTGAGGAACTCACTCTTCTTTTTGCCCCTTGCTTGCTCTGTTGGAATAAGTGAACAAAGGATTGATGGTTACTTTCAGTTTAGTTCATCCTACTTGACCAACTTGACTCCTGATTTCTCAACAAAAGAGATCCCAAGTTTTGTTGTTATTGTTATTTTAACTTTACAAGCATTTCTAATTATATAGAAATAAGTGAAGGCGCTCTCATGGCACAGGAGTCATGTACTCAGGCTGCTAACCAAAGGGTTGGTGATTCTAAGCCAACCAGCACCTCCTCAGGAGAAAAACATGGTAATTAGCTCTTGTAAACAGCACACCCTAGAAAACTCTATTGGGTTATTCTAGTCTGTCACATGGAGTAGGCATGAGTCAAAATCCCCTCATCGGCACAGAACTCCATAATAAATGACAGTGCAGCATAAAATGAGGCTAGATATTGAGTCAGAAGCTTGAAAAAGTTACAGGATAGAGATTTTACTGTGATGAGTATGTGGGCAGTAAAAAAAAAAAAAAAAACAACCCAAAAGTACAAATAGCATAATCATACCAGGGACAGATCTTTTGTGAACACCAACGAAGTTAACAGAAGAATACCTATAGCTCATGAAGGCTGTCAAAGAGACTGAAAAGAAACTGCAGAAACATAGGATAGTTATAACAGAGAGGAAAGGTGAAGATCAGAAAGAGAGAGAGACCTTTAAAGGGAAAGGTAAGAATAACCAGAGTATTTGGTGTCAAATACTGTGCCACTAAAGAGCTTCAAACGGAAACGTACTGAGTCAAAGTGGAGAAAAATTACTTCTCCAAAATCTCTGATAAGGAAGTTTCCAAATGGCGGCACCTGGGCTAGGAATACAGATACTCATTCATGTAACTCCCTCTAAAAATGTGTATCAAGTCTGGTCTTAAAGGGGCAGCTTCCCCTATGAGGCATGCAGGCAAAGCCTTGCAATTACCTATATTCAGGCCTGAGAGATCTCACATACGATTTTGCTCCGGATCCAGATTCCTCCTACAGTACCCTCAAAACAACCTCATTATTCCTTACTGGGTGTAAGTAAGTTAAAGATTGAAAAGACCATTAGTCCTTCTTTTCTTTCCTACAATTTGGAAGACATTGCTAACAATTGCCAGAAAGGATTCACAGAAATATTGAAAGTAAGATGTACTTTGTGCTGGACAGAGGTGACTATTTGAATATTTGAAGAAAGAAATTAGAGGTTATAAAGGTAAATTACAGTTTTTCAAAGTTTTTTGAAGTGTCTGAGAGGAAATCAATGTCTTCCCTATGAATGAATCAATGAACTTTTTATGGTTATATATCTGGTAGTGTAGTGCCTAAGGCACTTGACTGCTAACCAGAAGGCTGACGGTTCAAACCCACGAGGAACTCTTCAGAAGGCAGGTTGGGCAATCTACTTCCATAGTGAAACCTCATCGGAAACTCAAGGAAGGGTCTCTATGTGTCGGGTCCGACTCAACGGCACATAACAGCAACAATGTGTTTAGAAAATACCTTGGGATTTTACAACAAAATTAACATATTAAGATTCTGAGAAATCTTGCAGTGAGAACCCATATTTCTCTTTATTTATCAATTTTTTTCAAAATTATTTGATCTGGTTATTTTTTCATGAAACATCTCCAGACATACCAATCTCTTGGAAATACTGGCATTGACTTTGTTTTAAGGAGCTCAGCATGAAAGAATAAAAAGAAGCAGAACAGTAGGTAATAATATTTGTCAGAGTGCAGAATGGATTTATTACATTTTATTTTGTTTTATAATGAGAGAAATTTGAGTAAGTCAATACCCTGTATGGAAGAAAATATTTTAAGGAAGAGTTGAAAATGTGGGAAAGAAAGTACCTAATAATGTAAAATCCAAGGATCAGAGTGGCTGCAGAATAGATAGCTTGGTTCAAAGTTAGACAAATTGAAGTTTAGGTAATTAATGTGCCAAGTAAGGAATACAAGATATGGAGGAGACTGAGGATTGCACTGAACATCATAGAGGCAAAAATCTAAACATATCTTTGGCCAGGAGTCAGAATAACAGCATACAACCTCTTTTGCATACTTCTCTGAGAGGAGAGAACAACAGGGCACAAACAAAATCATTCGCCTTCTTTTTTCATGTAATGAAAAAAGCCAAACAATTAATTTAATATCAAATAAGATTTTGCTATCATATTCCTACCCTACTCAACTTTACGTCTCAAATTAGAGGAGCAATCCCTGCACCAATTCTTAAAAGTGTTTCCAGAGAAGTTTTAAATTGACAAGTTCTTTTTACAAAGTTCTCTTTGCTTTTCCCATTCACCTGTTTAGTAGGGTCTCAGTACTGTTGTTGTTAGGTGCCGTCGAATAGCTTCTGACTCATAGTGACCCCACCCACAGCAGAATTAAACACCACCCAATCCCATGCCAGCTCCATGATCCTTGTTATACTTGAGCCCATTGTCGCAGCCACAGTGTCAATCCATCTCATTGAAGGCCTTCCCCTCTTTCGTCAACCCTTCACCTTACCATGCATGACATCCTTCTCCAGGGAATGGTCCCATCTGAAACATGACAAAAGTAGGTGAGACACAGTCTGGCCATCCTTGCTTCCAAGGAGCATCTCGGCTGCCCTTCTTCCAGGACAGATCTGTTAGTTCTTTTAGCAGTCCATGGTACTTTCAGCATTCTTCGCCAGCACCACAACTCAAAAGCATCAACTCTTCTTCGGTCTTCCTTATTCATTGTCCAGCTCTCACATGCATACGAGGTGACTGGAAATATCTTGGCCTGTGTCAGGCTCACCTTACTCCTCAAGGAGACATCCTTGCTCCTCAGCACTTGAAACAGTTCCTTTGCAGCTGACCTACCCAGTGCTATACATTGTCTAATGTCCTGACTGCTGATTCCATTGGTCTTGATTGTAGAACCAAGCAAAGTGAATTCTTTGACAACATCAATATTTTCTCCATTTATTGTGATGCTGCTTCTTGGTCCAGTTGTGAAGATTTTTGTCTTCTTTATATTGAGATGTAATCCATACAGCATACTCTGTTCCTCAATCTTCATCAGTAAGTGCCTCAAGTCATCTTCACTTTCAGCAAAGTTGTATTATCAGCATATCTCAGGGTGTTAATGATTCTTCCTCCAATTCTGATGCCACGTTTTTTTCATATAGTCCAGCTTCTAGGATTATTTGCTCAGCATATAGATTGAATAAGTATGGGGGAAGGATACAACCCTGACACACTCCCTTCTTGATTTTAAACCATTTGGTGTCCCCTTGTTCCATTTGAACGACAGCCTCCTGGTCAAGGTACAGGTTCCTCATGAGTACAATCAAGGGTTCAGGAATTCCCATTCTTCTCAAAGTTATCCATAATTTGTCATGATCCACACAATCAAATGCCTTTGCATAGTCAATAAAGTGCAAATAAACATGTTTCTGGTATTCTTTGCCTTGAGCCAAGATCCATCTGACAGCAGCTATGATATGCCTTGTTCCACGTCCTCTCCTGAATCCAGCTTGCACGTCTGGAAGTTCTCTATCAATATACTGCTGCAACCCTTTTTGAATTATTTTCAGTAAGATCTTACTTGCATGTGATATTAATGATAT
>NW_006921594.1:29885857-29892623 GCF_000298275.1 Orycteropus afer afer
GATTGCATGTTTGGTCAATTTCAGACTGCAGAAGTTGATAAAAATCTTCAATTTCCTCATCTTTGGCTTTGGTTGTTGGTGCATAAATTTGAATAATAGTCATATTAATGGGCCTTCCTTGTAGGCGTATGGATATTACCCTATCACTGACAGCATTGTACTTCAGGACAGATCTTGAAATATCCTTTGTGGTGATGAATGCCACACCATTCCTCTTTAAACTGTCGTTCCCAGCATAGTATATCATATGTTTGATTCAAAATGGCCAAAACCAGTCCATTTCAGCTCACTAATACCTAGAATATCAATCTTTATGCGTTCCATTTCATTTTTGATAACTTCCAATTTTTCTAGATTCATACTTTGTACATTCCATGTTCCAATTATTAATGAATGTTTGCCACTGTTTCTCCTCAGTTTGAGTGGTGCCATGTCAGCAAATGGAGGTTTGAAAGCTTTACCTTATCCATATTAGTAAGGCTGATTTTACTCTGATAATGCAGCCCTTGCCCAATCCTACTTTGAAAGTTTTCTAAGCTAAGTGACTCTTCTTCCTCCTGTGTATTGGACAGTGTTTCTGGACTATTCATAAAGTTGTGCAGTAATGTATCAGACAGTGTTTCTCTGCCATTCATTAGGTTTTCCTTGGCCAATTCTTTGAGAAGTGGATGGCCTCCTCCTCCTTCCTAGTCTGTCTCAGTCTGCAAGCCAGGCTGATACCTGTGCAACAGGTGCACCCCACTGGGTTTGAAACACCAGTGACACAGCCTCAAGACTCACAGTAACTTGTCACCACATCACAGACAAATCGACAGAAAAGTTTATCTCCCTTAGCTGTTGGCAACTCCTCCAACCATCCTTACCTGGATCCCTGCAGCTAAGTCCTTGATCTGTTACAGTCCCCTTTGCCTTTTCTCTCCTTTCCCTGCTTCCTGCCTCGCTGCTTGTGGGGGGTGGTTTGGGTTCCCTCTCCTCACCTGGCTCCCTGCGGTTGACTCCTCGATCTGTTCCTCTCCCCTTTGCCTTTTCTGTCCTCTCCCTGCCTTCCTGCCTCACTCCTTGTGGGGTGTGGCCTGGGTTCCCTCTCTTCACCTGGGTCCCTGCAGCTGATGCCTTGATCTGTTCCAGTCCCCTTTGCCTTTTTTTGTCTTCTCCCTGCTTCCAATCTTGCTGCCTGTTCTTAGGTCCTTTTTTTTGTCCTCTCCCTGCTTCCTGTCTCACTGTCTGCTCTTAGGTCCCTGGAATTCGAATGAGAATGCTATCACTTTAAAATCCAAAATGGCTGCCACTTGTAAACATTCAAAATGGCTGTGCCCTCTGTCATGTTAAATATCCAAAATGACTGGCACGTGTAAAGAATCAAAATGTCAGTGCCATCCGGACAAACAAGAAGGTCAGCGAAGAAAACTTGCAATATCTGGGGATAGGGCAATAAGAGAAAAATGGGAAAAATGCAAAAAGAAAAACAAGGAATGGGGTTAACCATGAGAAAAAAAGAAGAAAAAAAAAAATTGGAACCAGGAACAGGGAAAAGAAAAAAGCTAAAAACTAGGACCTGGAAGGGGAAGAATAAAGAATAATAACAAGGACAAAAGTATTAATAATATTAGTACGTTTAAAACAGACAAAAGCAAGCAATCTAAAAACCAGAAAAAAGAAAGAAAAAAAATTAAAAAATCAGGGGCAGGCAGGGCAGGGCACCCAGGCTCCATCAGAGCACACAGAGTGGGATGGCGTTCCTGCAGGCCCAGAAGGTGGGTGGGATTGGGGGATGGCCAAACCTCCGTTCACCAAGCAGGTGTGGGGTATAAGAGTAACAACGGGAATGTCGCACCTTTTCAGTCGTTCAGGTCTGGAGTGTCCTTGGGGTTACTCCGATATCCACTCTGTCTTCTGGGGCACTGTGAGTCAGAATCGACTCCACAG
Source organism: Orycteropus afer afer (assembly GCF_000298275.1). Taxonomy (NCBI): domain Eukaryota; kingdom Metazoa; phylum Chordata; class Mammalia; order Tubulidentata; family Orycteropodidae; genus Orycteropus; species Orycteropus afer. The sequence continues at coordinate 29,887,784 of NW_006921594.1, forward strand.
CAGTGAGTTTGGCTTGGTTTAATCTTGAAAGACTATTGTGAATATACCATGAACATTTAATCTCAGTACTAGCTCTGTTTATTAAACCAGATAACTAAAAGTAACTGCAGATGTGTGTGTGCATGCATGTCTGCAATTCTTAAAGTAAAAACACCCCTTAAATAGTGAAAAAAAAAAAAAAGCTATGTATTTGTAGTTCCCATTTAGAGATACATAAGTGGTAATTATTTGATTAATCAAGTCTCACTTTGTTTAACTTACATCATTCTTATTTAGTTTATGAAAAAACACTTCTGTTCAACTTTCATTGAGTGTCACCTCACATGATTCTAAGTATGAATATTACCTTTTATTTTAAAATTTAAATTGAAAACCAGAGCATACAATTTGGTTCAATTATCTAAACCCCCTTGTCCTTAATGCAAAATTATTGTGAATATACCATAAACATTGTTATCATAGAAAATATATGGACTGATAATTTCTAATTAGAGATATTTTACAGTTTGGATTTTCAGAGCAGTATCTACTTGGTATAGTTATCCAAAAATAAGCTGTGAATTACATCAGTTAAGTAGAAGCCGATCAGGGTTATCAATACCTTGTAATGACTCATCTAGAATGAAATGCTGACATGCAGTGAAGTAATAATGAAGATGGAAGATCTTTGAAATGCTTTCATAACAGAGACTGATTTAGGTCATCTTTTGAGTTTGCCAGAAAGCAGGCTCTTGATTGAATAATCAATAAAAAATGAACTTCTGTTATTTATTTTTAGAGACAAATTGTTCTTACTGAGGTTACAAAATTGTGTCTTGAGTATGATTTGTGATGTGGGAAGTGGGGTGATGTATTGGGTGAATCCACAAAGCACTTCTTTCTAGAATGTGAATCTAATAGATTTAAAAGCTTAAGATTGCCTTTTTTATGACACTCACAGTGTTCTAAATAGTGAGTTGATGAATTTGAACTTCTTTTATGTTGATCATATTATTCACAAAATCAAGTGTGATAGACAAGAAACTGGAAAAATAAATGAATTCAAGAGAAAGAGGAATGATAGAGATTAAGCAATGCCGTCTATTGAGTGTTCTGTGATTCAGGATATAACTTAGGACCATTTTTTCAGCTTCCTCAATGGACCGCTACTCAAATATTATTTATTTGGTTTGCAATGTTATATAGACCTTTGCAACAACATAATCTATTTAATAATCAGTTGAAAATAATAGTAGGTGAGGAATCTAAACAAGAGGATAGCTAACAAGAAATGGTAAGAAGGAGTTCAAAATTAGTTAGGCACATCTTGTAAACACTTGACAGACTGACAAAGAAAAAGGGATAGACTATATTTAATCTTTTAAATACATAAACTACATTAAAAGATACTCTGTAGGATTTTCACATTGACTAAGAACATTTAAGAGCTACAATAAACTTAATTTTTTTAAGTTATTTATGTATATGTAATTGTATTTGTAATTAAGTGAGCATAAGGTTGAAAATGTTCCTGGGTAATGAATTCCATGATATATATTGTTGTTAGGTGCCATCAATTTAGCTTCATCTTATATAAAAATGAAATGTTGCTTAGTCCTGCATCATCCTCACAATTGTTGTTATATTTGAGCCCACTGTTGCAGCCACTGTGTCAATCAATCCATCTTATTGAGTGTCTGGTTGTTTTGCTAACCCTCTACTTTTCCAAGCATGATGACTTTCTCTAACTATTGACAACATGTGCAAAGTCAGATAGGAAAAAATGCTCCATCTTCACTTTCCAGGAGCATGCTGGTTGGTTTTCCTCCAAGACAGATTTGTTTGTTCCTCTGGTAGTCCGTGATATATTCAATATACTTTCCCAACATCACAATTTGAATGTGTCAATTGTCTTCCCTATTCATTTCTGGCTTTTCCATGTATATGAGGTGATTGAGAAAACCATGGTATAGATATGTGCTCATTAGTCATCAAATTGGTATATTTGCTTTTTTAACACTGCCAAGTCTTTTACAGTTGATGTGCCTAATGTAATATGCCTTGTGCTTTCTTGACTGCTGCTTCCAATGCTCCTTGATTGCTGTTTCAAAAAGAATGAAATTCTTGCAATTTCAATTCCTTTAACATTTATCATTATGTTATTTATTGGTCCAGTTTTAAGGATTTTTGTTTTCTTAGCAAATAATATGATGAGAGATGTAGAAATACATGATCTTGGTGAAATTCACCCAAGGACAATTCTACACCCTAGAAATGACATTTCATTTGAACAAACTACTTTATGTTTAAAAATATTTTGAAAACTAACTTAACAACCTACAAATAAAAAAATTTAGAGAGGCAACTTCTAAAGTTAGTAGTTAAGGATTTCATATAACCTTAGTAATATGACTCTATATGCTCCATGGGAACCTTCTACTATTATTCCAATTCTACGTATGCTTTTGTGCACCACAACATACCAGTGCTAGCACACCACCAACTGCAGAATCTGTCAAAGCCATACCAAATGCTAAAACTTTTCTCAGCTAAATACACTCTCCCTTATAGCATAAGTGATTTTTTACCTGTACCACTTAAATTGTTATATACTGATTTTTAAATGAGTATAGATTATTCATGCCTTCATTAATTTGTCAAATTATTTATTGAATACCTATAAGTTACCAACTTCAGAGATAAAATTTTGAATGATCTTGGCCTAAAGGAGGGAAACATCAAGATCATAACTTATTAATTGTTCTATGTATTATGATAAAAACACATTTAGGGCAAATTGAAGAACAGAGTAAGGTGAGGCAGATTTACTCAAGTAGGCAGAGTGTAGTAGAGAGAAGAAGGATGACCTACAATAGTTCTGACATCCTGACACCCACACCTCTTGAAAATGTGTAGAACCTATGACTTTCTTCTAACAAACAGAATATGACTAAGGTGATGGGTGTCTATGATTGCAAAACTTTATGCAAAACTCTGATTTGGCAAACAGGAGTAAAGAATCACTTGCTGACCTTAAAGAAGCAAGTCATTATGACATAAGTGCCTTTACAGAGAGCCATGAGGCAAGCAACTAAGGGCTCCAATCAACCTCCAACCACAATGAACTGAATTCTGATGACTTTATAATCTTGGAAGAATACCTCGACCCCCAGGCAATGCCACAGCTCCCGCCAACATCTTGATAGCAACCTGTGAGAACTTTAGTGGAGAACCCACGTAAACCATACTTGACCCATAGAAACAGAGAGATAATAAGTACATGTTGTTTTAAGCTGCTACCTTGGTGGTAGTTTGTTATGCAGTAAACTAATACACAGAAGTGACTATAAAATGGCTTTTATTAGTCATGTTCCCTGAAAAAAAAAATGTATCTTCAGTTGAGTCTAAGAAATTATTATTATTATACAAACAGAAATCAGCAAAGTGTGTTTCAAACACAGCACAGACTTCTCCAATCAATATGTTGGAATAAGACATTTTAAGTGCTGAGAATGACACATTTGTTCTCTTTTACATGTGGTAAGAGGGATTTTGAAATAATGGAAATGGTCCCGACATTTAGAGTAAAGAAATGATAAATATATGCCTCTGAAGAGAAAAAAAAATTGCTGATATTTTATTTCCTTGACTGTCAGCTCATTGATCGTCTTAAATGGTTATTTCCCTCATATGATGATTTCTGTTCTTTGATGTCCAGACCAAAATCAATTTTGTCTTCCTGACTTGATACATGACTTGGTTAGAAATTCAGATGATAACTAAAAATATTCCAGTTCCATATTTTTATGCATTCAGTCTTGTCTCAGACATAAAATCCTAGCTCCATTATTGGTATTCAGTAGCAAAAGAACCCAACAAAGTCCCTGCCATTGAGTTGATTTGACTCATAGCAACTGGTCCTTGGGTTTATGAGGTGGTATTTCTTTGGAAGTAGATTTCCCAATTTTCCTTCTGAGGAATGGATGGTTAGCAGGCAAATACCTTAGGCACAATGCCACCAGATAGTCAATAGACATCTGTTTATGACAAATATTGAGTTATTTATCTAATCTTTCTTAGACATATTTAAGGTAGTTGAAGAGGATCAGATAACACAATGCAGAACATCACACACACACACACACACATTCACAATTATGTTTTCATGTGAACTTTTGGACCATCCTGGCTGCCTCCTGGAATTTCACTCTCTTTGAACAGACCACCACTCATCTGTCAGTTTGTTGTAATGTGGTGGCTTGTGTGCTGCAGTGAGGCTGGCGGCCATGCTACCAGTGTATCAAATACCAGCAGGTCATCCATGGTGGATGGGTTTCAGTGGAGCTTCCAGACTAAGACAGACTCAGAATAGGGAAGGGGCCATCCACTTCTCAAAAAACTGGTCAGTGAAAACTTTATGAATAGCAGTGACACACTGCCTAATATATTACTGGAAAACTTTAGGAATAGCCTTGAAACATTGTGTGACATAGTGTCTCTCAGGTCAGAACACACTTAAAATGTAACTGGGGAAGACCTGCCTCCTCAGAGTACAGCCAACTTTAATAATGTGGATGGAGTAAAGCTTTGGGATCTCCATTTGCTGATGTGGCACAACTCAAAATGAGAAGAAATAGCTGCAAACATCAATTAACGTTCAGAACATGGAATGTAAAAAGAATGAATCTAAGAAAATTGGAAGTTGTTAAAAATGAAATGGAATGCATATAGATTGATATCCTAGGCATGAGAGAGTTGAAATGGACAGATTTTGGCCATTTTGAATCAGACACCCATATGATCTACTCTGCTAGGAATGGCAAATTAAAGAGCAATGGTGTGGCACTCATTGCCACAAAGA
>NW_006921594.1:29894264-29895260 GCF_000298275.1 Orycteropus afer afer
GCTGATGTCTAATGGATCTTGGCTGAAAGCAAATAATACCAGAAACATGTTTACTTGTGCTTTATTGATTGTATGCAAAAGCATTAGATTGTGTGGATCATAACATATTATGGATACCATTGAGAAGAATGGTATTCCAGAACACCATATTGGGCTCATGACAAAGCTGTATTCAGACCAGGAGGCTACCTTTCTAACAGAACAAGGGGGCACTGCATGATTTAAAGTAAGAGAGGGAGTGCATCTGTATTGCATCCTTTCACCACACTTATTCAATCTGTATGCTGAGCAAATAGTCTGAGAAGTTGGAGAATATGAAGAACATGGCATCAGGATTGGAGGAAGATTCATTGACAACCTGTGACATGCAGATGACACAATTTTGCTTGCTGAAAGTGAGGATGACTTGAAGCACTTATTGGTGAAGATTAAAGACTATAGTCTGCAGTATGGATTACACATCAAAATAAAGAAAATGAAAATCCTCACAACTGAACCAATAAGCAGCATCATAATAAACGGAGAAAAGATTGAAGTTGTCAAAGGTTTCATATTACTCGGTTCCACAATCACCACCAATGGAACCAATAGTCAAGAGATCAGATCATGTATTGCACTGGGCAAATCTACGGCAAAAGACCCTTTCAAGTGCTGAAGAGCAAAGATGTCTCTTTGAAGACTGAGGTGCACCTAACCTGAGTCATGGTATTTTCAATCACCTCATATGCATGTGAGAGATGGACAGTGAATAAGGAAGACTGTAGAAGAGTTGATGCTTTTGAGTTGTGGTGTTGGTGAAGAATAGTGAAGGTACCATGGACTGCCAAAAGAACCAACAAATCTGTCCTAGAAGTGCAGGTTGAATGCTCCTTGGAAGCTAGAATGTCCAGATTTTAGTCTGACCTACTTTGGTCATGTTGTCAGAAAGGACCATTCTCTGGAGAAGGATATAATGCTTCGTAAAGTGGAGGATCAATGAAAAAGAGGAAAGCCCTC
>NW_006921594.1:29897165-29898467 GCF_000298275.1 Orycteropus afer afer
ATTACAGGTAGGCCACACCCCTGGGGAAACTCCCCCTAGACTGACCGGCCGCTTAGGACGCAGTCATGTGATCCATCATGGGAACCACCACTCAAAACTGGAGTCCAGCCAAGTTGACACATCTTCAACTATCACAGTTGGGCATTTTACTGTGACTTTTAATTAAATAATGAGTGACTTAGAAGTTCAGTTTGAAAAGTTAAGACTTTCTTCAGGAACAGCCAGAGTAAATATAGAGGGATATTCATAATCTGAGCAGTAAAATAAAATAAATATATAAATAAATAAAAGAAAGATTTCAAAATGAAAGTACAGACATCCTATATTGGAAAAAAAAAATGTATTATATAGCTTTCTAAGTCAAATAACTTACTACATGACATTTACTCAGGAACTGGTATTTCCTCAGCCAGACAGCTTGAGTTTGAAATCCAATTTTGATGCTTACTAGGTCTGTGACCTTGGACAAGCTGCTCAAGCTCTCTGAACTTCAGTTTTCACATCTTTAAACTGGGAAAGTAATGGTGCTTTCCTGAAATAACACTGTAAGGTAAGAACCATTACTTTCCCAGTTTAAAGATGTAAAACTTTATGTCTTTATGTTTTTGTAATGATATTAAGAGGGGGGGGATTATGAAAACAAAACTAACTGAGGTAATGATAAAATAAGGGCATATAGGAAGGTACATCAGGTAAAAGAATTTCAGTGGAAGGAGAAGGCATCCTGATCTCCTGCTACAATGTCATGTACTTGAAGAATTTAATAGTAACATTTATCTTCTTTGATTTATCATTTTTTGGGGGATAAGGGATATGTTTCCATGAAAGGGAGTGGGGGAATAGTGGTAATCACATTGAAATGCTATAAGAACATAGGATACGATGAAACTGGGTGAGTTATCTTCAGTTCTCCACTCTGCTGTTGTTATTGTTAGGTGGTACATGGAGTTGCTAGGAGCTGACTCCTAGAAGTCAGCTCCTAGCAACTCCATGGACAACAGAACAAAACATTGCCCAGGCCTGTGCCAGCTTCAAAATCCTTGCTAAAACTGAACCCATCCTTGCAGCCACTGTGTCAATCCACCTCGTTGAGGGCCTTCTTTTTCCTGACTCTCCACTTTACAAAGCATGACATCCTTCTCCAGGGAATGGTCCTTTCTGACAACATGACAAAAGTAGGTGAGATAAAGTCTGGATATTCTCTCTTCCAAGGAGCATTCCACCTGCACTTCTTCCAGGACAGATGGTTAGTTACCTGGCAGTCCATGGTAATTTCAGTTTTCTTCATCAATGCCACAACTC
>NW_006921594.1:29899037-29901970 GCF_000298275.1 Orycteropus afer afer
TAAGTGTTCTGGAATTCCCATTCTTCTCAATGTTAACTATAATTTATTATGATTCACACAATGGAATGCTTTTGCATAGTCAATACAACACAAGTAAACATCTTTCTGGTATTCTTTGCTTTCAGTTGAAATCCATCTGACATCAGCAATGATATCCCAAGTTCCACATGCTCTAAAGAATATAACAAGGGTCAGGAGCACAAATGTAAAGTTGCAGTCCTTAAGTTGATTGCATCAGAAGGTCCTTTTCATTGTGCAGTCACATCTCAGTTAACTGCAGAAGAACATAGAAAATAATAAAAATAATAAATTCAAACTAATATTTCCTTAAGTTGTCTGCCAGTGTTTGCTTAACAAATGATGAGACAAATTGGGTTATGCATTTTAAGGAGATTTACAATTTCAGAAGAAATGCAGGATTGGAAAATTGTGAGCGAAACTGAGTTAGATTGGAGTCAAAGAATGGGTGAATAGGTAATAAAAAGTGGTACAGATTTTTAATGTAGTTATAATTAAGAAGAAAGGGAAAGATCATTCTAGGTTGTAAAGTCTTGACAGTCTTCACTAAAACATAAGAATGTGAGTTGTTAATAAGAAAATCTGGGCTAAAATGTCCAGTTTGCCTTCTAGAAAGAAAATGTCTTGCAGGTTTTTTCTAAGGTTAAACATTTACCCAGCCATGATCATCCCAGAGCCTCAAAGTGAAAGCAGCTATATGTACTCAAATGCAAAAAGAAGAATTAAAAGGTGAAATCCTATATGAAATTTTATTTTGATGTACTTCCAGAGCACTTTCTTTGCTCTCAATGCCTTACATTACCATCTTTTATGCAAATAATACAGCCATTTTACACTTTTTGCAAACCACACAACCCCCTCAGGCATTAGTTTCCTATGTGTTTTCTTCACATTATATGCATGGGTGCATTGCCATCATGTTGTTTGCAAAAATAGTATTGCCGGGTGCATAGGTGTACTGTACTTAATCATTCTCACCATCTCCATAGCTACTAATGAATCTAATAGCTATTAATATATACAAAGTATGTGCCTTAAGGGGAAATGCTTGGCCTCTAAGAGACTTCAAACTATCTTAATGGGGTAAAGGAGAAAGGATTGGTCACTGATGCCAATAAGTCTAGAATATTCAATCAGGAGATCGTCATCCATCCTGAAAGGGGACAATGAGTAATGTCTATTGCCCAGAGGGGAGTTTATACTTTTACTGCTCTTTTTCCTTTGTTCTATTTCCCCTACTTTTTTTTTCTGTAATGCTGTTTTTCACTGTGTGATATAGACTTTCAAACACCCCAAAACGGCTCCTGCTCCATCGTCCTAAACTTTGTACTCCCTTTCTTTGGCTTCCCTTCCTATACATTCCTGGGGTAGCTAAGCTTGCAGCCACTGATACCATTGTCTTATCAAGAAGGAACGTCAACTTGTGACCACCAACTTAAAGAAGCTTACTGTCAGCAGGAACATCTGGCAATACCTTCAGAAGGGAGCTAACCATCTGCACTGGCTGCCAGCCAGCTGGTCTGGGTTGTCACCCAAGCCTCTATTGTGATTGTTCCGCTACTGTGTAAGTACTTGTAAATCAGAGGGGGGAGTGTGGACTTTTTTGAAGACAGCTGGCTGCTGTTCCGTAAGATCCCCTAATAAGCTCCATGTCTTTTAGAGTGACTTGGGATCAGTTTTCCCGTCTCTCTGCAAAGTTATTCTGAGGCCCTCTTGAGTCTGAACCTCAACAGGCACATAATCAAGGTTGCTATTATTACCTCTGAGAGAGGCTCTTCAGGGTTCCTCACCCATGATGCAAAAGAGGCATACTTGGTTATGATCATAAATTCCTGGGTACTATGGCCTAACTTCATGGAATCTTGGCATATGATGATGTTTGCTGTTCCATTAATCTTTTTCTTATTTATTTTGTAAGTAATAAACAACTGTTGATCATGCTATTTGAATAGCATCTGATCTGTGTTCTGCTCCAAACATCCAAACAAAACCTTAAGAACTTGTGAACTCATGTGTTCCAATTACTTAACATGGTCCCAAAGAAACTTTAGAAAAATCATGATCAAATCTCGTTTTTCCTACTTAAGAGTGAAGGACATAGTAGAATATCAGCAACATGAAGTAGTCATTACTAAAATCCATAGTTTTAGTACCAACATTCGCCTCTCAGTTTGTCATACTGTGGTGTCTTGCCTGTTTCTGTGAGGCTGGAGACTATGCCACCAGTATATCAAATACCAGCAGGGTCATCCATGGTAGACAGGTTTCAGTGGAGCTTCCAGACTAAGACAGACTTGGGAGAAGGAACAGACCATATACTTCTCAAAGAAATGACCAGTGAAAACCTTTGGAAAAGTAGTGAAAGAATGTCTGATATAATACTAGAAAACTTTACGAATAGTCCTGAAACTTTGTTCAGTATAGTGCCAGAAGATGAGCCCCTCAGGTTGGAATGCACTCAAAATATGACTGGGGAATTGCTGCCTCCAGAGAGTAGAATTGACCTTAATGATGTGGGTGAAGTAAAGCTTTCAGGACATCCATTTGCTGATATAGCACAACTAAAAATGAGAGGAAAGAGTTGCAAATATCCATTAAAAATTGGAATATGAAATATACGGAGTATGAATCTAAGGAAAATTGAAAGTTGTCCAAAATGAAATGGAACACCTATAGATCAATATCCTAGGCATTACTGAGCTGAAATCAATAGGTTTTAGCCATTTTGAATCAGATAATCATATGATGTACTGTGCCAGGAATGACAAATTAAAGAGGAATGATATGTCATTCATTATCACAAAGAATGTTTCAAGATCTATTCTGAAGTACAATACTGTCAGTAATAGGATAATATCCATAGGCCTACAAGGAAAACCAGTTAATACTAATATTGTTCAAATTTATGCACCAAC
>NW_006921594.1:29908425-29911459 GCF_000298275.1 Orycteropus afer afer
CAAGGATGGGTCACTGTGAGTCAGAACTGACTTGATGGTAATGAGTTTGATTTATTTGGTTTCGACATTGGTCATGTTGTCAGAAAGGACCATTCCCTGGAGAGGGATATTATGCCTGGTGGAGTGTCAGCAAAAAAAATGAAAGCCCTCAACAAGATGGATTGACACAGCAGCTACAAGGATGAGCTCAGGTATAGCAAGGAGTGTGAGGCTGGTGCAGGACTGGACAGTGTTTCTGTTGTGCCTAAGGTTGCTATGAGTTGGAGCTGACTCAATGGCACTTAACAACAACAACAAAGTTTTAGTAAGCTTTAAATCACTTTCCAAGCAACTTTGTCTTTAGAGGAATAATAGTTTTAACCATATTTAGTTATCTTGTGCTGCTATAACAGAAATACTAATAGGTGACTAACAAACTGAAATTTGTTTCCTCACAGTTTAGGAGGCTAGATGTCCAAATCTTGGTGACAGCAATAGTTACTGTTGTTGTTATGTGCCGTTGTGTCGGACCCAATTCATAGCAACCCCTCCTTGGGTTTCTGAGGTGGTATCACTAAGGATGCCCAATCTTCCTTCCAACGAGGGCTGGTGGGTTTGAACTGCCAGCCTTCTGGTTAGCAGTCAAGTGCCTTAGGCACTATGCCACCAGTGCTCTTTTTCTCTATCAGCTCTGTAGGAAGGTCCTTGTCTCCTTTGAGCTATTACTCTTTGCTCATCTTCATATGCTTTGACATGTATCTTACCCATCTCTGCTTCTTTAGTCTGTTCCTTATATATTTTATAAGAGATTGACTCAAGACACACTCTTTCACTAATCCAGGCTCATTAACATGGAAAAAAAAAAAAACATTCCAAAGTGGGGTTATACCCACAGGCATTTGTTTGTTGTTGTTGTTGTGTGTCATCAAGTCGGACCTGACTCATAGTGACCCCTCCTTGGATTTCCAAGGTGACATAAGGTAGGATTTATAACATATATTCTGGGGGACATAATACAATCCATAACACCATATAAGACTAGTTGGTGGATTACTAGGATAATATTTAATACAATGAGATACAGTTTTGTATTTGTGTATGTTTGGTTTTCATTCTAAGTTATTCATTATTTTAGCAAACATTTTTCAAATACCTCTTCTGTTCTGTATTTTACCACCAATATTGTCATCTTCCCTTTTTATCCTATTCTTCAAACTCAGCAAAAACACAAAAAGCAAAGCTAAGCAAATTAGCCTCTCATTCTTGAAAAATTGCTAACCTTTCATTTACGTATAGAGTACTGTGAGAAATAAATGTGGTGTAATACACTGTAGCTTGGAACAACTTGGAATGAATCCTTTAGCTTGTTCACTGGTTAGAGCGGATTTTGTTTCCTATTTAACTGTCAACAGACTCTAATGTAGTCATATAACTTACAAAGCCAGTTAATAAAAGGAAGGCCTTCTTCTGCCAAAAACTCTTGACTTCTACCTGACATTCCTTCTTAGGAATATTTTAATTTAGTCAACACTCAACAGATAAACAGTTGCTGCTGAGTCAATTCCAACTCATGGTGACACCATGTGTATCTGAGTAGATCTGAACTACATAGTGTTTTTAATGACTGATTTTTTGGGAAGCAGGCCACCGGGCATTTCTTTAAGGTACTTCTGGGTGGACTTGAACCTTTAACCTTTCATTTAGCAGCTGTCGTTGTGTTGTTGTAATGTGCCATTGAGTTGGACTCATGGCGACTTTTCCTTGGGTTTCTAAGACAATATCACTAGGGAAGTAGATTTCCCAACCTTCCTTCTGAGTAGTGGCTGGTGGGTTTGAACCATCAGCCTTCTGGTTAGCAGTCAAGTGCCTTAGGCACTACGCTACCATAGCTCCCTCATTTAGCAGCAGATTGTGTTAACTGTTTTCACCACTTGGGTAATTCTAGTCAACAATTATAAATTGTAAATCATTAAGTGGAAGAACATACGCCAATAGAATATTCAGAGATTTTCTTTTTGTTACATGAATCATCCACATCCAGGGAGTCAATTGATGTGTTAGACAGAGACTGATGGTTAGAAGACCAGCCTTTGTGCCACAGTGGGTAAGTACTCAGCTACTTACTGAAAGGTCAGCAGTTTGAACCCCCACCCATTCTGTGGGAGATAGATGTGGCTATCTGCTTCCATAAAAGTTATTGTTGTTAAGTGCTGTCTACTCAGTTCTGACTCATAGTGACCCTATTTAAAACAGAGTGAAACACTGCCCAGTCCTGTGCCAGCCTCACCATCAGGACTATGTTTAAGCCCATTGTTGCAGTCACTGTGTCAATATCGAGGGTCTTCCTCCCATTCACTTACTTTCTACTTTAGCAAGCATGATGGCTTTCTCAAGGGACTGGTCACTCCTGATAACATGTTCAAAGTACATGAAACAAAGTCTTGCCATTCTTGCTTCTAAAGGAGCCTTCCAGCTGCACTTCGTCCAAGGCAGATTTGTTTGTTCTTCTGTTTGTCCACTGTATATTTTATATTCTTCAAAGGCATCAATTCTTCTCTCTTCCTTCCTTGTTATCTAGCTTTTACATGCATCTGAGGCAATTTAAAATACCATGGCTTAGATCAGATGCACCTTAGTTTTCAAACTGACAGTTTTTCTTATTAACGCTTTAAAGAAGTCTTTTGCAGTAGATTTGCCCAACACAATAAAGATAACAACCTTGGAAACCCTATCAGGCAGTTCTGCTCTGTCATATAGAGTTGCTAGAAGTTGGAACTGACTCAATAGCAGTAGGTTTCATTTTTGTGTATGGTTAGAAAAGTGCTATCAAAAAGCTTTTATGAGTTAAATATTTCAGTAATCTTACAAGTATCCTCTCATGAGTCTCTGGCCTCTCTCAACACAACATAGCCACTTCCCACTTCATTTGATGGAAAAAAATTCATAGAGGTAGCTTTAAAGAAATGGCAAATTTTAGCCTTGGATCGATGAATTATTTAAATCTACTTCTGCAAACGCCTAATCAGAACATTTTCTCCCCAACACTTTGTCCCAG
>NW_006921594.1:29912650-29914167 GCF_000298275.1 Orycteropus afer afer
TGTAAAATGAAAAATTCTGTACTTCAATAAATACTGAAAAATACTGATTTAGCTAAAACCTTAGTTTCTGTAGCAAGTTTTACAATATACTGATTATTGTACTTCATAGAGAAAGCATATTTCCACAGAGCTTTATTTATAGAAGATTATAAAAATTGCTAGCTTTAAAATCGTATTGTTAACTGAAGTGTTGTAATTCACTTAGTTGGGAAGGAAGAAAAACTGGAAATACAGAAATATCAGAGTGATTTTGTTATAAGACAAAACAGAGGAAGGGTAAAATTTCAAACTTTTTTATATCTGTTACATTTATTGCTGCTGCTGTTGTTGTTATGTGCCATCGAGTCCAACCCGACTCATAGCGACCCCTCCTTGGGTTTCCCAGGAGGTATCACTACGGAAGTAGATTGCCCAACCTTCTTTCTGAGGATGGCTGGTGGGTTTGAAGCGCCAGCCTTCTGGTTAGCAGGCAAGTGCCTTAGGCATTACATTACCAGATCTCCTACATGTATTACTAGTTTTATTTTAATAATAAACATATTAATTATCTATATAATAATTCAACACAGACCTTGAGGTCAATCTTAACGACTTTCATATGGATGACATAGGAATAAAAGCAACTGAACAACATCTAAGACAACCACCTTAGCGCCAGCACATCTCTTTTGACGGGAAGGGAGAGTGCTATCAGTATTGATCTTTTTATGCTGCTCCTTTTGTTCTTCTGGATCTTCTGGCTACTTACCATCTGGCCTCATGAACTGACCATCTACTTCTGCATATTCCTTTATTGCTATGAAAAAAAGAAAACTTATGGAATTTCTACTGAATTTGTCTTCTGGATGTGGCATTTTAATTTAAAGTAAAGGATCCATTTCTGACTTGACCATCACATTTCCCTTGATATCTTCTTTCCTGGTTTCTTGTAACATTCTAGGCTATAAAATCCTTCCCTAGCAAATCTTTGTCATGGATGCTCTTTGGATAATCTCCAAATTAGACAGAGAGTCTTGGCACATCTGTAAGATAATGTTTCCTTACAGTTCATGATCAATTATCTTAACTAAAATACAAGATAACTCTTATCTTCCTCTGTAAGAATGTGTACTGAGAACACACACAGACTGTTATAGCTAGATAAGGGAGATATCATTCATTAAATCACAAATAATGGAAAAAAATGTACCAGAGTAGGTTCCAAAGCATAGAGTGGGTCACATTTTCTGTTCTGTGGTTAGATCAGACCCTAAGTTGTACTCCTTGAGGGCATTTGTTTTCGGTGGCTGGCAAAATTCCTTTTCATCCAATCCACCCATCATCATTGAATGAAAGCACTATCCCAGAGGCTTAGAATCCTTAGAAGACTTGAAACAGGGTTGATTTCCATATTTCCACAGTAGGCTGGAGAACATAATTGATAATATATGAATGTTTTTAAATTCCATTTGAAAAGGAATAAGGGCATGCAAACAAATAAAAAGCAACTCGAGCAATCTTTCTGTTTTGGTAATATA
>NW_006921594.1:29914757-29916086 GCF_000298275.1 Orycteropus afer afer
GTGGAGCTTCAAACGTAACAAAAGTGCACTGAGAACTTAAGCTGGAGTGGGGAGTAGAGAAGGAATAGAAAGCCTACTGTACCTCACTTTAAACTTCTTGCTGTCAGTCATGGCAAGACATGGATTAGCAACTGGCATAGGTGGTGCAATGCCTAAGGCATTTGAATGCTAACCAGAAGGCTGGTGGTTCAAACCCACCAGCTACTCCTTGGAAGGAAGATTGGGCAACCTACTTTCATAGAGATACCGCCTTGGAAACCCAAGGACTGGTCACTCCTAAAATGCTACTATTAGATAGAAGCAACCATGACTAAGAAACTTGAAAAAATGAGTTTGAACTCCATCCAACTGCTTTTAAGTGCAAGCGATCTAAGAATGAAGTGTTTAGATAGATCACTGCTTCAGAGAGCGGGCCCGTAATAAATGTTGAACTACAGGAGTCCATAGTTAAATGGTCTAGAAACAAAAAGAGTGAGAAGAATGAATCAACTTTGCCACCAATATCTACTTCTTGAAGACTTAAACGTGACTTTGGTACTATATACAGAGGTAAAAAAAGAGATATATTGTCAGGCTCAATGATTTTAAAAATAAAAGTCATATTTATTAAAACAAAACAGAAACAATGAAAACATACATAAAACTAAGTATTGAATAAATAGCTTTATCCTAGGCAGTGGGTTTTGAATTTTCCCTTTTCATGGAACATGCCCTGGAATGTGATGCTGGTGTTTAGGATTTTCTTTCAAAGTTATATGTAGATGGTTTATAGGTTCTAATGTAACATAAACTGCAGGATATCTATACAGTAAAACTGTGAAATCCAGAATCTGTGTAAAGCAGAAACCAGTCAAAGGAGGAAAATTCAAATATCTTCCACTATGAGAAGTGACAGAACATGGTAGGACAGATCTGTGTCAAAGGTGGACAAGGTGTGAAGCCCGGGAAAGCAAGGCAATCCCATTGAGTTCCTGCTCTGAAAGGTTTCACTGTATATCACCATCACCTCATTTCCTCACTATCAAGAGCAATATATTTTAGAAACACTCTCTCAGATTTTTATAGGAAAGAAAAAAACATAGAACATAACTTTGACGGTGGATATATAAATTTTGCAAGAAGTTGTGATTGACAATAAAATGGGATGTAGGCACAGAAGAATTTAAAACACCCATGGAAAATGAGGAAAATCTTCTCAGTGAGCTGGCTTGCTGCTCTTAAAAATTCTTTCTTTGTCCATTATTAAGACAATAAGAGTACCATTACTAGCTAGATGTTGTTGTTGTTGTTGTTATGTGCTGTTGAGTTGCACCCAACTCATAATGACCC
>NW_006921594.1:29916791-29918176 GCF_000298275.1 Orycteropus afer afer
CTTCCCTACCACGGAAAAATAATTTAACTAATTAGAGCTATAAAAATGTCAATACTCTGGTACTTTCTCCATTATTTGTGATTTAATGAATCAGATTTCCCTTATATAGCTGTAACAGTCTGTGTGTCTTCTCAGTAAACATTCTTTTAGAGGAAGATAAGAGTTATTTTGTATTTTAGTTAAGATAATTCTCTGCAAATATTATCTGGAGAAATGAATGGATTTGAGGATGAACTATTTAAAATTCCTCAGAAGAGGCCTTCCCTACTTCACCAATTCAATCAATATTAAGATTATTGTAGCCCAAAATGATCAATATTGAGAACTATTATAAATCATCAGTTATTAGTTCAATACACACATGCAATATATTTCTCAATTTGTGACCAATCATTGAAGCAAACTTTGAAATATTTCTAGTGAAAATTACTCAACAAAGCACATGAAGAAGAAATCAGGGAAACTGAACGGAGGTATGGGTGAATGTTACAATGTCACCGAACACAAGTGTTTTAAAACAAGCTTAGAATAAAGAAGACACACGCTGGCTTGAAAAAAAAAAAAAAAAAAATCCCTGCTGCCATCAAGTTTATTTCAACTCATAGCAACCCCTACTGGGTTTCCTAGGTAGTAAATCTTTAGGGAAGTAGGTTGCCCCATCTTTCTCCCACGAAGAAGGTGGTGGGTTTGAACAGCCAAACTTCTAGTTAGCAGTCAAATGACTTTAAGCACTGCACCACCATATATCCTTACACTCTGGTGTATCCTTTTTTATCCCCCCTGGATTATGTTGAGGATGATTCAGAAAAATCTTCTGTGTACTTAGAATAATGATTTTTTTAAATATAATTGTTTACCAACTATGACACATATAAACAGTTTCTTCTATAGATCCAATCTGTATTTATCATAATTTATTCAAAATATCAAACTTAGTGTTCACAATTTAAGGAATTACCACTACTTTTTATTTGTCTGAGGATCATCTGAAAAAAAAATTAAATGTATACAAGCCTTTTAAAATATTATAATCTATTTTACAGACTTTCAACACAAGATTTAGCTATTTTCAATGTAATAGCCTATACTTTCAAATTAAACATATTCTATACATTTTTACCCTCTTCGCTGTGGAATTTTGCAAATACTTGAGAAATATCATTGCCAGGCTTTATTGAATGATCTATCATTTTATTGTTGAGGTTCATTCTTTTTTAAAATTATAAATTGTCTGTCTGAGTATCTTTCAATCTATTTAGTAATTTCCTACATCGGTATACACATAACTCTTACATTTTCTTTTCAATTCAAATTCTAAACTCTTTTTAATATCAGTCGATTAACGTAACCTGCAATTTTTTTTTTTTTTTTTTTTTTTTGTTGTT
>NW_006921594.1:29918919-29919463 GCF_000298275.1 Orycteropus afer afer
TATAGAACAGAGCAGAACTGCCCCATAGCATTTCCTAGGCTGAAATATTCAGCTCTTTCTGCTTCTCCTGCTTTCTTCAATTTCAAGCTTGGTCTCGATAGTTTAGAATCTATCCTTAGTGATGCTGAAAGGCCTTGAGTTGCCCTACTCAAAGGCTTGTCCTCCTAACCAGTTTCTCACCCAGACCTGGAGGCTTCAGTACTGATCAAACTGTTGAAGTATTTTTGCTCCTTAAGTTACAGAAAGAGTCAAGATCCAGCACTCTTAAGTGGCAGGTAAGTAGGGATCTTTGAAGTATCTTTAGTCAAAGACTTTCCTATTCCAAAAAATTCCAACTGAAATTATTATTTGTTTTTATACCTCAGAACTTTTCTAGGACTAGAGACAGATCTCAACAATGTTCCTTGTGTTTTAAAACCACCTGTTTCCTTTTCTCGTTTCTTCTTATCAAAAGACTTGACTATTGTGTATTCCAAAAAACCTTTAAAAATTCAATTCACAATACATTCTTTTCTCAGACCAGAGAAGTGGGCCAAGTGATAAT
>NW_006921594.1:29922208-29925504 GCF_000298275.1 Orycteropus afer afer
TCGGGCAGTGTTTCTTTCTGCTGTGCATGGGGTTGCTATGAATCGGAAATAACTCGATGGCACTTAACAAGAACAACAACAACTGACTGTTCATGTTGAACATGATTGAAAATAGGTCAATTTAATACTTCCTCAAAGAATGTAGCTTCCATTTTACAATTTTAAATCTACAGACTTTAGAAAACTAAAATTTTTTCATTCTATATATGTATGCTTTCAATTAACTTACAGTTTTTCCTCTGAAACATTATTTCTGTGAAATGTAATTTCTGATATTGTTCTTGTCTTCAGACTAAAATGTCTTTATTTCCTTTATTTTACTGGGATTGTTGAAATGACGAGTGTTAGCCAACTACAACAAATTTGATTGATAGGGAAATTATGAAGATTATTTGGGCCAGTCCTCCTGAAATAACTCAATCTATAGAAGTATAAAAGTTATAGTAATATTACCTGAAATTTTATTTACTCTGAAAAATAATGTTTGACTCAGGATTTTTCAACTGAGTAGAGCTGCATTTAGAAGAGAAGCATAAAGGTTTTCAGCTCTATAAATGGCATTAAAGCAAACTGAGGCTGGTATTTAGGATAACTACAGCAACTGAGTCAGGTGTGACTCGACGGTACACAACAACAACAACAACAACAACAGCAACTGAAATGTCAGGCTAATAATAAATGATTGTAATCTAACCTCAGATATTTAATAAGAAATATTACACATTTATAAAGGTATGTTAAATGGATTCCAACTTACTTTTAGTTATTGTTCATTTTTCTTCATTCTATTACTTTATTTTTACTTTAGTTTTTGTTGCTATAAACAAATTGATTGAAGAATATACAATAAGACAAGATATATATTCTCAATGAAGACAATGTGAAAAAATATGAACATCCTCCACAGGATGTCAAGATGTGACTATTCTGCCTTTCTTTTCTCAGTCACTTCCAGACTTCCAGACTTCTAGTATGAATCTCCTGAAGAGAGCAAGTCTCCCAGCCTTATTAGATAAGATTTGTTGAGTATCAAATCACCCGAACGCTTGTGGCTTACTTAAATGATCTTTTTTTTTTTTTTTTTGGTCCTGATTCTGTTAGTTGACTGGGCAGTTAGTTATTCCTAGTCTGCAGACAGATTGGCTTGGCACAAGGTGGGTTCAATCACATGTCTGGCAGCTGATCCCATGGCAGCTTGAGTTATGTGACTTGACCAGTATTTCTTATCATCTAGAGACAATCTGGCTCACTCACATGGTAAGTGGGTATAGTATTCCCAGTCGCAGCAAGGGAGAACATGCCTCAATGCCCATTCACAATTTCTTTCTCTGCTATGTGGCATTTGTTTTGATCCAAGCAAGTCACAAGTCTAAGCTTTGTGTCAATGTGGTAAGGCAATTCCAAGGACAGGAAGGAAAAGTGGATTATTGTGGCCAGTTTTGCAAACTCATTTTTATATTCATTGGGAGAGAATATTACTAATGAGATAGTCCATGAATTATTTGTTAAGTAACTTTTCAACAATGTAATATTCTTAATATGTTCTAGTGTCAGAGATACATTAGAAAATATAAAAGAGCGACAGCATATAGCCTGGGGGTTGAAGTTTTTTAAATGTTCCATATCTTTGAGAAAAGTTACACCCCACATACCAAATGACAAGGTTGTTGTTATTGTTATATGCCATCGAGTAGGCTCCGACTCATAGCGACCCCTCCTTGGGTTTCCGAGGCAGTATCATTATGGAAGTGACAATAGTGTTGTAATTAACAACAACAGGTGTCTTATTCTCTTGATATACTATTCATTCTAGAAAATGTAACATAATTGTGAATTAAAGATGGTTAAAAAATAAACCCTGAAACAGTAAGTTATTTGATTCTATCATACAAAATTTCAATAATGGTCATATAACTACCCAATGAAGCAGCCATTTCAAGATCTAATAGAACTTTTTTAAAAAAGAAGTAGTTAATTTCCTCCCCTTCCACTGGCAAAACATGAGCATAAAAACAGAGGAGGAAATTAGCTTTAAAAAGAGACGACACTTTAAAAATACTACAAGGAAAAATCTAAATCTGTAGAGGAGTCAAAAGACTTCTGTCAAAATAAATATGTTTTAACTTAAAGAAACTTTGAGCAAAGATATAAGTAGACTACTGAAAAAAATTATTTTATTACTGGGAATACACTGACTACATTTCCCACAAACTTGGTTGTTGTGGCCAAGTTCAATTCTAGCCAATGGAAAGTAAGAAAATTGATGTACCCTATGTATGGCCCAAGGATTTTAAGAAGTGGGTGCTAAATATATGAAATTCATGAGTTAAGCAGATACATTACCATTTTACTATTAAATAAGAAAAAAATTATGTTTTGAAACTTTAAACACTGTTGAACCTATTTGTATTCCAATGTAGCGTATCCTAATACTAAATGGCTCAGTGAAAAGTGTTCACTATTGATAGTCAAGAGAATTATGTTCTAATCTAACAGAGTTGGCTCTGTGCACTCAAATTATTATTTCTTTTGTACTTTGCTTTCTCATTTGTAAAATGTGTAGGTTGAATTATATAAGCTTTAATTTGAAATCTCATATAACAATGTTTGAAAATGACTTCACATGTTTTATTAAACCATGGCTGTGTATTAATTCTTACCTAACATCTGTTTAATATGAGATGGAAAACATATTATTAGATTTATTCAAATTATATTGGACTTTTATGCTAAAACAAACACAAATATTTTTAACTTTAGAGAACTTTTTGGCTCCATGAATTTTCACCATGCAATATTTCTATATTTCTACCCTCTTCTATATTTCTATTTTATCTTTTTATGGGCAAATGTGCCAAGTTATATAAATACTTTAATCCAACCATGGCTATATATTCTTGAGGACTTCGATCCAATAAGAACCCTGACATTCTTGTGTGCCTTCAGTGGTTCCCTTTTTATTGCTTTTTAACCATACCTGAAATCCAGCTCAAGTCAATGCCCTCTGTCAACTTGCTTAACCTTCAAAGGACTTTTTCTGTCTCCCATTCCCATAACCATAGAATTGCTCTGAAGCACCTGTTTAGCTCTACTTTTTTTTTTTTTAAAATGCATTTTATTGAAATATAATTTATGTGCAGTGAAATACACAAAACTAAAGTGACAAGGGTTAATGCTTTTATTTATTTATTTATTTATTTATGCCACATTCCCCCCTCTTCCCACCCACCTCAGTAACCAACAAAGAAAGTTTCCTTTCATATACAAATATTTCCTTGACTTTTTACAATAATGAA
>NW_006921594.1:29925749-29927365 GCF_000298275.1 Orycteropus afer afer
AATTCCAGCTTTTCAAGGAATTGCCATACTGTTTTCCACAGTGGTTGTATCATTTTATGTCCCACCAGCAGAGTATGAGAGTCCTAATCTTTCCACATCATCACTAGCATCTGCCATTTTCTGTCTTGTTGAACTTTGCCATTAGGGCTAGGGTGAGATGATATCTCGTTGTTTTGATTTGTATCTCTCTGGTGGCTAATGATCATGAGCATTTCTACATGTATTTGCTGGCCACCTGAATATCCTTTTTTGTGAAGTGTCCATTCATGTCTTCTGCCCATTTATTAATTGAATTATTAATCTTTTTGTTGTTGAGGTATTGGAGTTCTCTATAAATTTGAGAAATATGTCCCTTGTCAGATATGTAATTATTGACAAGTATGAAGTTGTTGCTGTCATTTTGTCATGTGCTTTGTCATGGTGTTAATTTCTTTGTTCCATATACTTTTCTGTGCTAAGCTTGTTTTGTTTATGAACTGTGTTATCACTTCCTTCATTGTTATTGTTTTAGTATCTGGTGAATATTTGTACTGGTCCTCTTTTTTATTTTGATGTGAAGGTTTATCCTTTTTCTTTGAGGTTACACTGTGGTTTATAATTTCTTCCCAAGTTTAGAACAGTCCATTCTATCTTGTAGTTGTCTTAACTTCCCTACCATCTAGAAGTTCTATAACTACACAGTCTTTTCCATTTTTTTGGTTTGTAGTTGTCTTCATTTGTTAATTGATGTCTCTGATTCCCTGTTTACAATCTTGTAGGCTTATTTACTTTTGATATTTCTATAACTGGATTGTTTTCTGGGTTATGTCATCATGTGTGTTAATGCTCAGTTGTTGTTTGCTGTTGTTGCTTCTCTGTCCAAAAGACTCCCTTCAGTATCTCTTGTAAGGTTGGTATGGTTTTAACAAATTCCCTTAATTTATGCTTACCTGGAAATGTCCTAATTTCATGGTCATATTTGTGGGACAATTTTGCTGGGTATATAATTCTTGGTTGGAAAGTTTTCTCTTTCAAAGTTTTATATATACCATCCCATTGTCTTCTCATCTGCATGGTTTCTACCGAGAAATCCAAACTTAGTCTTATTGTTTGCCCCTTGTAGGTAACTTTTTGTTTTTCCTATGCTGTTTTCAGGATTCTTTCTTTGTCTTTGGTTTTGGTGAGTTTGATGGTGATATACCTTGATGATTTTCTTTTGGAGTCTATGCTATTTGGGGTTTATTGGACTTCTTTAATGGATATATTCTCATCTTTCATCATAAAGAAAATTTTCTTCCAAAAGTCTTCGACAATTGTTTCTGTGGTTTTATTTTTCTCTTCCTGTCTGGAATTCTGACTACACATAGGTTGCTATTCCTTTTGATGGTATCTCACATTAACTTTAGGTTTTCTTCCTTTGTTTTAATTTTTTTTTTTCTGATTGTTCCCTTTCTGAAGAAGTATTGAGGTATTTGCCTTCTATCTCATTAATTCTGTCTTCCATTGATTCAATTCTACCCCTTTGCCCATTCAATGTGCTATCTATTTCTGATAATTTAATATTAATCTTGTGGATTTCTGTGTGTAGATTTTATATCATTTACAATTTTTCATTTATTTTGTCATTTTGTCCTTGT
>NW_006921594.1:29929170-29929797 GCF_000298275.1 Orycteropus afer afer
TGATATATTCAGTTTTATATTTATGGACTAGGAGCCCTGTGTTGCAGTGGTTAAACTCTTGACCACTAACCAAAGGATGGTTGGTTTGAATCTACCAGCAGCTCTGCAGGAGAAAATACCTAGAGATCTACCCCCTTAACAATTTACTATCTACAACACCCTATGTGGCAGTTCTACTCTGCCAGATAGGGTTACTAAGTCAGAATCCACTTAACAATCCACAATACACTCATAGGCATTTGTGAAATGTTGTATTAAGTATTTTTGCATTCTGTGTTATATCTGGCACAGGTTAACTCAAACCTGCTCAAGCAAAAAAGATTATTTATTGGTTTATTTGCCCTTGAACAGAGAGTAGTTAAATAGAAGAGATGACAAGATAAAAGAGCTGAACAGAAGATTTCAAATAGCAGCTGGAGAAGACAAAGTCAATTATTAAAATGAAATGGGAGCTCTGGTGGCATAATGCCTAAGGCATTTGACTGCTAACCAGAAGGCTGGCAGTTTGTTTAAACCCACCAGCCACTCCTCGGAAGGAAAATGGGGTAATCTACTTCTATAGTGATACTGCCTTGGAAACCCAAGGAGGGGTCACTATGACTCAAAATTGACTTGACAGCAATGAGA
>NW_006921594.1:29930207-29935302 GCF_000298275.1 Orycteropus afer afer
TATGATCAAGAATCAATAGTACTGAAGGAAGAAGAATACTGATAGTTGGTGAAGAATACTGAAAAGACCATGGACTTCTAAAAGAAGCAACAAATCTGTCTTGGAAGAAGTGCAGCTGGTGTGCTCCTTGGAAGTGAGAATGGCTAGACTTCATCTCACCTACTTTGGTCATGTTATCAGAAGGGACCTTTCCTTAAAGAAGGACATCATGCTTGGTAAAGTGAAGGGTCAATGAAAAAGGGTAAGGCCCTCAATAAGATGGATTGACACAGTGACTGCAATAATGGTGTCAGGTATAACAAGGATCATGGGGCTGGCACAGGACTGGGCAGTTTTTTCTTCTGTTGTACATAGACTCATTATGAATTGGAGACAACTCAACAGCACTTAACAACAACAACATTGGCTTATTTAATTAGGAAGTCCAGAGAATAGTCTGGCTTGGAGCACTTCTAGGTCTGGATACTAAAATAGAAGTGATGTCTACTCTTCAATCCTATAAACATGCTTTCCTTTGCTATAGCTCCATTCTCAGGCATGAGCCCACCCTATCTTGAATAATAAATAGCCTATAAATGCTCCAGGCTTATATTTCATCAACTTAACAAACCCAGTGCAGTTAAAGTCCTTTCTTAGTTTGATTGCATAGCTACATCTAAAATAATCAGCAGGGCCAGAATAATACAATTCACTCATTAGTCACTTCTGCATATTGCTCCCATATCTGGAGATGATGACTATTTCATGGTCCATTCAAATGGGACTTAAAATGGGAGAGAGATGCTTCACCAGAAGAAAATTTGGTTATTGTTACAAGAACGGCCACAGAAGTTGTGAAGACAAAAATATCAGATGTTAGAGCGTTGTGGGGAATCATATATGAAAGTGTAGTGAGAAATATAAAATAACATGTTATATATTCAAACTCACAGTTCAAGTTTTTGTCGGTATTACATGTTATAAAAGAAAAATAAACATTAAAATGACAAAATAATGTATTAATGGTAGTGAATTTGCTCTAGTATGAATATGTCATAGATATGATGGAGTGGTATAACCATACACTTAAAAAACAAACAAATTAAATTCCAGGGAAATGTAATTAGATATTTACCAATACTAGACGTTACTCAATCATATTAAATTTTTATTTTCATTTTAATAAGCCAGTTGACTTAATTTTTCTTAAGGGCATGGTATGATCTCACTAAGGTTCTAAGTAGCAATTTATCTTTTAATTACACTAACACTCCTTAATCCCTTTCTTAACAATACATTTTTATGTAAGACACTAACAGCTCTTATTAGAAAATTAAGTGAATTAAATAAAACCTGATTTAATTATTTAAGTGTTCATTTCCACACTAAAATTAAAGGTAATATGTCACAATATAACACAGAAACAGAGGCTCATCTGATTATTACATTTTCAAGTCTTCCTTATATTGGACTTAATTATTTAGTATCTCTTAATTTTATGCATTCTGTACATATTTTTGTAGATTTTTTTATAGAATAAAATACATCAAGATGAGATGACCTAGTAAATTTTGTTGTTCTTAGTAATTTTAGCAGCGAAACTAAAGGCCTTATGAATAATCCTTCTGTTTTTGCCAGCAAATTTTCATCCACTCCACAATTTTAATGTCATTACTGCTTTTTTTTTTTTTCCCCATCACTTTTGACAGGAGATTTCCTGCATTAAACTGAAATATGTGATCTTCAGAGAGATGTTCTTTTTCTTTCATTATTTTCTGCTCTTAAAAAAAAAAAAAAAAGAAGCCCTTCCTAAAGCAGATCACCTTTTTCAAGTTTTGTGTAATGAGAAACCATACCCATTTCTGTCCTGGGGACAGTAAAATCCTTTATTTTTACCATTCTTCACATTTGATCTGGATTTATTTTAAAATATTAGGTAGTCCCCACTCAGTTTAAGTATTCAGGTACTAAAAGCTCATTAATACTCCTGGCGTTCTGTTACTGTTTTTGGTGATTGGAAAATGACAAATGAGCATATAATGTTTTCATAGTTAAATTATCAAAGATAAATACTGTTTATTTACCAAAGAGAGCAAATGGATGGATCAGATACCCTAAATATTGTTTTTGGAAATGCACATTAAAGGGTAAAATCTGTTTTTATTAATCTTATATGATGTCTCTTCTAGAAAAATATCTGGAATGAGTTTTTTTGTTTTAATGTCTAGAAAAGGAGCTCTGAGGTTTAACAGTTAAGATATTTGGAAGGAGCCACTCTGAGGAAGAAAAACAGGACAGTCTGCTTCCATACAGATTTATAGCACTGGAAACCCAACAGGGGTTGCTATGAGTCAGAATCTATTCTATGGCAGTGAGTTTGATTTTTTTTTTGTGTGAAAAAAAAATAATTCTTAAAATGTATATCCAAGTTACAACTATGTTTTCATTAACAGAACATTTAGCCAACTGAGCCACACGCAGACTCCATTTTCTGTAGAAAATAAGCATACAACTAGAATGACTTGGAAACATAGTTTGCTTTAAAGATACATGTTGTATGAGAGCTTGTATGGGATAGATGCTTGTATGAGAGAGAGAAAGAGAGAGAGAGAGAGAGAGCTTGTATGAGCATAGATGCTTGTATAAAAACCTGCTGCTGTCAAGTCAACTCTGCCTTACAGCAACACTTTAGAGCAGAGTAGAACTGCCTCATAGGGTTTCCAAGGTTGTAAATCTTGACAGAAGCAGACTCCTACATCTTTCTTCCATGGAGCGTCTGGTGGGTTTGAACCACAGACCTTTCAGTTAATAGCTGAGAGCTTTACTGTGCCACCAGGGCTCTCTTGTGGCATATAGGAGTTTTGTACTTTGCTTTGTACCAAGAGATTATTAATTTACTAACTTTTAAAATTTCTAGTTGATAATATGTGAGCTCTGGTGGTGTAGTGCCTAAGGCATTTGACTGCTAACCAGAAGGCTGGAGGTTCAATCCTACCAGCTACTCCTCGGAAGAAAGATTGGTTAATCTATTTCCTTAAAGATACTGCCTCAGAAACCCAAGGAGGGGTCGCTATGAGTCGCAATAGAGTAAACATCCTCCAAGAGTTGACATTCTAAGATCTACCAAAATCTACTGGTCCTGAGACTTCTATGACTTACCGAAAATTGCTCTTTTTCTTTATTTTTGTCAGATGTAATTGATAGTAGGGAAGTGTGGTGGGAAAGTGAGGGAAGAGTAGAGAAGGAAAAGGTCTGTTTCTTTTGAAATTTATTTCCCCTTATTATTATTTTTATTTGCTTTCCCTTCACCCAAGTTAGTATGTGTCTACCCACTAGTTAGGGTTTACCCTTCTTTGTTCTCCCACACTGGTAACCATCAAAGAATATTTATTTTTGTGTGAAACCCAATAGTTTTATATAATATTCCTTCTTTTGTGATTGCCTAATTTTATTCAGAGTAATGTCCTCTAGGTTCCTCTAAGTTATGAGGTGTTTCACAGATTCCATTGTGTACCATAGTTTACTTAACCATTCATCTGTTCATGGGTATTTAGGTTGTTTCCATCTTTCTGCAATTGGGAATATCCAATGAACATGGGTGTGCCTGTATCTGTTTATGTCACAGCCCTTATTCTATAGGATGTACCTAGAAGTAGGATTGCTAGATCTTATGGTATTTCTACTTCCAGCTTTTCAAGGAAGTACCATACCATTTTCCATAGTGGTTGCACCAGTTTACAGTCCCACTAGCAGTTTAAAAGGGTTCCAGTCTCTCTACACCCTCACCAGCATTTGTTGTTTTCTGTTGTATTGAACTTTGCTATTAGTGCTGGGGTGAGATGACATCTCATTGTTGTTTTGATTTACACCTCTCTAATGACTAATGATTGGGGAGCATTTCTTCATGTGTTTAGTAACTGCCTAAATGTCTTCTTTGTAAAGTATCAGTTCATGTCCTCTGCCCATTTTTCAAATTGAATAATTTCTCTCTTTTTTTGTTACAGTGTTGAACTTTTCTATAAATTTTAGATATTAGCCCCTAATTAGTCTGATGGGTTGTTGCCAAAATTTTTTTCCCAGTCTGTGTGTTCTCTTTTTATTCTTTTGGTAAAATATCTTGATGTCCTTAAGTATGTAATTTTTAGGAGGTTCCAGTCATCAATTTAGTCTTCTGATGTTTGTGCATTTTCAGTTATGTTTGATAGTGCCTTCATGTCATGTATCAGGGCCCCTAAGTTCATCCCTATTTTTTCTTTGATGGTCTTTATAGTTTTAGATTTTACATTCAGGTCTTGGATCCAACTTGAACTTATTTTTGCATATGATGTGAGACATGGGTCCTGTTTCATTATTTTCTGGAAATGGACATCTAGTTTTGCCAGGACCATTTATTGAAAAGACCATCCCTTCCCCATTTAATGAGTTTCATCTCTCTGCCAAAGATTAGCTGTTCACAGATGGATTTATTTCTGGATTCTCAATTCTGTTCCATTGGTCTATGTGTCTGTGGTTGTACCAGGACCAGGTTGTTTTAACTTCCATAGCTGTGTAGTTGGTTTTGAGATCAGGAGCTATATGAACTTCTTCTTTGTTCTTCTTTAATAGTAATTTATCTATTTAGAGTCTCTTTCCCTTTCATACAAAGTTAGTGGTTAATTTTCCATCTCTTTAAAAAATGATGAATAAATCTGGAAGAGAATTTCATTGTATCTGTAGATCCCTTAGTGTTTTCTTAGTGTAGTATTGACATTTTCGTGATGGTAAGTTTTCCTATCCAGGAGCATGGTATATTCTTCCATATATGTAGGTCTTCTTTGTTTTTTTGTAGTACTTTTTTGTAGTTTTCTTTGTGTAGGTCTTTTGTGTCTCTGCTTAGATTTATTCCTAAATACTTCATCTTTTGAGTGGCTATTGTAAATGGTATTGCTTTCCTGCTTTTGTTTTCAGGGTTATCTTCATTAGTGTAAAATAATCTGACTGATATGTGGATGTTAATCTAGAATGATCCTAGCACAATTCTACCTTTTTTCTTATTTTTACTTCACAAATCACTGACACCATAGTTGACATTACAGTATAGGACAGCCTTAACAAGACTCTAGAATTTTGCGTTTTT
>NW_006921594.1:29937337-29939927 GCF_000298275.1 Orycteropus afer afer
GAAGCCTTAGGGAACAGTCTCTAGCTTATGTCATGCTTCAATCCTACATGAAGCCATGGTATTTTCAGCAGCCTGCTGACCTTGGGACTTTCAATGGACTTGAATGAATGGCCTGCCATGTGGTTTGGTAACTGTATTATTCGGCACTGTGCCATTTTATTTGTTGACCTTGAGCTTGTTAGCTTCAGCAGCCAGTAGCTGCCTGAGTGAAGAGATGCCTCTAGCTTCAGTGGGCCGGGAGCAAGAGGCAGAGCTGAAGCCCAAGGTTGAGGAGCTTTTACACAGTGCCTAGATCCTGGCACTTTGAACTCGGACTTCTAGCCTCCCAAACTGTAAAAGAATAAACTCCTGTTTGTTCAAGCTATCCCATTTGTGGTATATTCCTGTCAGAGCAGCTTTTGGTAACCAGAACACTGCTTATTGGTCCAGTTGTGAGGATTTTTGTTGAGGTCTAATCCATACTGAGGGCTGTGGTCTTTAGTCTTCATCAATAAGTGCTTGTCCTCTTCACTTTCAGTAAACAAAGTGGTGTCATCTGTATATTGCAGGTTATTAATGAGTCTTCTTCCAATCCTGATGCCATGTTCTTCTTTATATAGTCTAACTTCTTAGAATATTTGTTGAGCTTACAAGTTGAATAAGTTTGTTGAAAGGATACAATCCAGATAGAAATCTTTCCTGATTTTAAACCACTTTAAAAAGAGAACAGTATCCCCTTGTTCTGTGGGAACAAGTACCTCTTGGTCTATGGACAGGTTCCTCACAAGAACAATTAAGTGTTCTGGAATTCCCACTCTTTGTAATGTAACCCAAAATTTGTTATGATCCACACAGTCAAATGCCTTTTCATAGTCAATGAAACACAGGAAAACATATTTCTGCTATTCTCTGCTTTCAGCCAAGATCTATCTGACACTGCAATACTTTATCTTCTCAAGCTGCCCTTTGAAATCTTTTGTTGAGCTCATTCCCTTTATCGTTTCTTCCTTATGTTTTAGCTATTCTATGTTAAATAGCAAATTTCAGAGTTTCTTCTGACATCCATTTTGGCCTTTTCTTTCTTCCCTGTCTTTTTAATAACCTTGTGTTTTTTCATGTATGATGTCATCCTTCTATTTGTCTGCTCTTTAATCACGATTGTTCAGTTTGTCAAATCTGTTCTTCAGATGGTCTCTGAATTCAGGTATATTTACTCAAGGTAATTTTGGCTCTTGTAGACTTGTTTTAATTTTCTTCAGCTTCAACTTAAACTTGCATATGAGTAATTGAT
This sequence comes from Orycteropus afer afer, assembly GCF_000298275.1. Classification (NCBI taxonomy): domain Eukaryota; kingdom Metazoa; phylum Chordata; class Mammalia; order Tubulidentata; family Orycteropodidae; genus Orycteropus; species Orycteropus afer. The sequence goes on from NW_006921594.1 coordinate 29,938,608, forward strand.
ACATCTATATATACCCATGCATATATAATTCAGTTATTGTTGCAAAATAATATATACCACAGCAATTACCGAAAGGTAATTGAATTTTTTTCTTTTGCAGTTGTGGTGAGTGTGTTGTGTCTTATCTGTGTGAGGATGCACTTTCAACCATGAAGACAGTAAGTGTGTAGTGCTTGATTCACAGGAGCATGTGCTTCAAACACTAAGACTACAGGGGTGTAGGGCATGGTCTGTGAGAGTGTTCCTTTTTGATCAAAGAAGCAGCTAGCATATGGTGCTTGATCTGCAGATTGATGCCACAGGCTTCTTGGGGAAGGGAGTGACAGGGTGGTTCACAGGGTGGGAAGTAGGCCAGGCAGCCCACATGGTGGGCCTTCCTCAGCACATGGGTGCACAACCCAAATGTCTAGATACCACCTCTGGTGAGTGGTTCTATACCCATTTACTGGCTTCCTCCCTGAGGTGTGGCCACCTGAGTCTCTGGAGTTTTCCTCTATCTTCCAGAACTTTATCTAGCTCATGTTCTGCTCACCTTACTTCACTCCAATTTATCTACACTGTGTCTCTATCTTATAGGCGATTCTGTAAAGTTGCCTTCCAACCACTCAAAATGGACATTCTGTGTTGGGTCTGCTGTGAAGGCTCTTCCACTCCATATCTCTACTAGTTAACCCCTTCATTCAATTTCATCTTCCAGTTCAGTTTCTCTTCCAATTGGTGTTTGATTTAGTTCTTTATCCTTTCACTTGAAGTTCAGGGTTCCAGGAATATTATCTGTACCTTTTTTACTTGGTTTCTCTGGTTCTTGTTAAGAGGAATGGCATGGAATGTCTACCTAATTCACCATGTTAGCTCCACCCCCACAGGTCAGGGATTTTTTACAATGGATCATGACAGGGTCTTGTCAGAGACAACTCCTTTCACAATATTTCTGGCATGTGGCATTTATTTAGCCAGATGACTTTGCATTAATGGGGAATGAGAACTTTCTATACTTACAATTTGATTTTTTACTCTTTTCTCATTTAACCATTAGCAAAATCTTTGCATTAATCTACAAAACTTTTTCTACCTACTGATGACGGGTTTCTTCCAATTCCAAAATCACCATTACCTCTTTTTGCCTTGATGGTTACTGAATTAGACAGCCATCCTCTCTGTCTCTTGAGGCAGACTGACTAGAACAGTAATATTTCTTCTGGTGAATTTTGGTCTTTACAGATTTAGAAGAACTGTTGTGAGAATAAATATGAAGACATCAAGATTCATCTCTGACCATCATTCCCATCTAAGGTCTGTGAAAAACAGACCTGGTACAGT
>NW_006921595.1:0-1225 GCF_000298275.1 Orycteropus afer afer
AAGATCTGTCCTGAAGTACAATGCTGTCAGTGATAGGGTAATATCCATCCATATTCTAGAAGGAGTAAATACTACTATTACCCAAATTTACACACCAACCACCAAAGCCAAAGATGAGGATATTGAAGATTTCTACCAACTTCTGCTGTCCGAAATTAATTGAACATGAAATCAAGATGTGTTGATTATCACTGGTGATTTGAATGCAAAAGTTGGAACCAAAAAGAGTCACTGGTACTTGGAAGACATGGCCTTTGAGATAGAAATAACACTGGAGATCACATGATAGAATTTTGGAAGACCAACGGCTTATTCACTGCAAATACCTTTTTCAACAACATAAGCAAGGACTATACACGTAGACTTCACCAGATGGAATACACTGGAATCAGATTGACTACATCTGTGCAAGAAGTGATGGAGAAGTTCAGTATCTTCAGCCAAAACAGGGCTAGGAGCTGATTGTGGAACAGACCATCAACTGTTTATATGCATGTTCAAATTGAAGTTGAAGACAATTAAAATAAGTCCATGAGAGCCAAAATATGACCTTGATAATATCCCTCCCGAATTCAGAGACCATTTAAAGAATAGATTTGGTGCATTGAATACCAGTGACCAAAAACCAGAGGAATTGTAGGATGACATCAAGACCATCATCCATGAAGAAAGCAAAAGGTCATTAAAAAGTCAGGGAAGGAAGAAAAGACCAAAATGGATGTCAGAAGAGACTCTGGAACTTGCCCTTGAGCGGAGAGTAGCTAAAACAAATGGAAGAAATGACAAGATAAAAGAGGTGAACAGAAGATTTCAAAAAGCAGCTTGAGCAGACAAAGCCAATTACTATAATGAAATGTGCAAAGACCTGGGGTTAGAGAACCAAAAGAGGTTCTCAAGCTGAAAGAACTGAGGAAAAAATTTAAGCCTTGAGCTGCAATATTGAAAGACTCTATGGGCAAAATATTGAATGATGCAGAAAGCATCAAAAGAAGATGGAAGGAATACACAGAGTCACTGTACCAAAAATAATTGGTTGATGTTCATCAATTTCAGGAGGTGGGATATGATCAAGAACCAAAGGTATTGAAGGAAGACATCAAAGCTGCAGTGAAGGAATTGGCAAAGAATAAGGATCCAGGAATTGACAGAATACTCCTTGAGATGTTTCAACAAACGGATACCCCTCTGGAGGCACTCACTTGGTTATGCCAAGAGATTTGGAAGA
>NW_006921595.1:2530-3710 GCF_000298275.1 Orycteropus afer afer
ATAGTGCCTAAGGCACTTGACTGCTCACCAGAAGGCTGGCGGTTCAAACCCACCAGCCACTCCTCGGAAGGAAGGTTGGGCAATCCTACTTCCGTAATGATACTGCCTCGAAAACCCAAGGAGGGGTCGCTATGAGTCGGGGCCGACTTGACGGCAAACAACAACAACAACAACTTCTTTTAGATGGTTATTATAAATGATTTCATTTTAGAGTTCTCTTCATTATTGTAAAGGAATTGGACTGATTTTTGCATATGGATCTTGTACCCTGCCACTTTGTTGAAACTTTCAATTAGTTCCACTAATTTTCTTACTGAGTCTTTGGGATTTTCTATGTATAGGATCATATCATCTGCAAATAGAGTTTTATTACTTCTTTGCAAAATATGCCTTGTATTTCCTCTTCTTGCCTTACTGCTCAAGCAAGGACTTCAAATACAATATTGAATAGAAGTGGTGATAAAGGACATCCTTTTCTGGTACTCCTTCATGAGGGGGGAATGCTTTCAGTCCCTCTCCATTGAGAATAATGTTGGCTATTGGTTTTTGTATGTGCCCATAATTATTTTGTGGAATTGCCCTTAGATTCCTACTTTGTTCAGTGCTTTTATCAGGAATGGGTGTTGGATTTTGTTAAATGCTTTTTCTGATATGACCATGTGATTCTTTTCCTTTTTTTATGAGTGGGTTATGTTGATTGTTTTTCTAATGTCGAACCATCCTTGCGTACCTGCTATGAATCCCATGATCTGGTATGGTCATGATGTATTATTTTATTCTGATATGTTGTTGGAGTCTATTTGCTAGGATTTTGTTGAGAATTTTTGCATGTATGTTCATGAGGAATGTTGGTCTATAATCTTTTTTAGTAGTGTCTTTGCTGGTTTTGGTATCAAGGTTATGCTTGCTTCATAAAATGAATTCTGGAGTAGTTCTTCCTTTTCTGTGTTCTGGAATAGAGTAGAATTGGTGTCAACTCCTCCGTTGGTAGAATGTTTGGTAGAATTTGCCAGTGAAACCATCTGGGCCAGGACTTTTTTTGTTGTTGCTGTTGGTAGTATTTTTAATGTCCTGTTCAATTTCTTTTGTTATGGGTCTGCTCAAGTTTTCTGCCTCAGTCTGTGTTAGTTTAGGTAAGTATTGTGTTTCTGGGAGCTCTGGTAGCATAGTGCCTAAGGCA
>NW_006921595.1:5005-14729 GCF_000298275.1 Orycteropus afer afer
GCTATGAGTCGGGTCCAACTCGACAGCACATAACAACAACCACTCCTATTGTGGAGTCATCTGTTTTTCTTTTCCATTCTGTTAAAGTTTTATTTTTGTATTTTGTGGTTCTTTCATTGGGTGCATAGATATTTATGTTTGATTGATTTGTTTGATTGACCCTTTAATCATTATATAATGTTCTTATCTCTTACGGTGGTTTACACCCCAAAGTTTATTTTATCAGCAATTAATATTTCTACCCTGCTCTTTTATGATGACCATTTGCTTCATATATATTTTTTTCCCACCTTTGATTTTTAGTCTGTTTTTGTCTTTGTGCCTAAGATGTGTCTCTTGTTGACAGTATATTAATGCATTATGTTTTCTTATCCACTTTGCTATGTGTTTTTCAAGTGGTATGTTTAATCCTTTACATTCAGTGTAATTGTCAATATGTATGAATTTACTATCATTTTGCTATTTGTGTGTGTGTTGTGTGTGGTGTTGCTGATTTCTTTGTTCCATATAATTTTCTGTGCTGAGCTCATTTTGTTTATGAATTTTCTTATTTCCTTTGTTGCTATTGTTTCAGCTTTTGCTAAATATTTATGACTTTCCTCTTTTTTTATTTTCATGAGAAGTTTTATTGTTTTTCTTTAAGGTTACCCTGTGATTTATTATTTCCTTCCCAAGTTTTAAGCACTCTGTTCTATCTTGAAATCTTCTTGACTTCTTCTCCATTTGATAATTCTGTAAGTACACTATTTATTCCTTCTTTTTGTTTTGTAGTTGTCCTCAGTTAAAAATTGATGTCTCTGGTTCCATGTTTTTAGTCTTGTAAATTTATTTTACTTTGGATACTTCTACATCTGCATTGGTTTCTGGTGATGTTGTCATGTGTGTTATTCATAGGTTGTCTGCTATTGTTGGCTCTCTGTGTGAAGGACTTCCTTGAGCATCTCTTGTAAGTTTGGTCTGATATTTAAAAATTCTCTTAATTTCTGTCAGTTTGAAAATGACCTAATTTTGCCTTCACATTTGAGGGACAATTTTCTGGGAATATAATTGGTTGGTAATTTTTCTTTCATGTTTTTCTATATCTCATATCATTGCCTTCTCACCTGCATGGTTTTTGCCAAGAAATCAGAGCTTAGTCTTACTGGTTGACCTTTGTAGGTAACTTTTCATTTTCTTGAGCTACTTTCAGGATTCTTTCTTTGTCTCTGGTTTTGGAAAGTTTCATTATGATGTTTTGATGATTTTCTTTTGGGGTCTATCCTGTTTCAGTTTGCTGAACTTCTTGAATGCATATGTTCTCATCTTTCATCATATAAGGGAACTTCTCCTCCAACAAATCTTTGACAGTTTTCTGTAATTTCATCTCTTCCTGTTTTGTGATCAAACCTAAGTTATTCCCCCTGGTAGTGTCTTACATAAATCTTAGGCTTTCTTCATTTTTTTTTTTTTTCATTCTTTTTTTCTGATTGTTCCCTTAATATAGTAATAAAAGATTTGTCTTCAATCTTTCTAATTCTGTCTTCCATTGATTCAGTTTTATTCCTTTGCTCTTTCAATGTGTTATCCATTTCTGAAATCTTAGTATTAAATTTCTGGATTTCTACTTGATGTTTCTTTATGTTTTCTAATTTTTCATTTGTTAGCTTGTTCTTGTATTGTCTTTCTGAAAGTTTTTAAGAGTTTTTTCTATGTTTTCCTTAATTTTGTCAGTGTTTTCCTTGATCTGCCTCTCAGTCCACTGAAGGTACCTTAATATAAATCTTTTGAATTCCTTATCAGGTAGTTCCAATGCCATTTCTTCCTCAGGGAAGTTTTCTGGTGCTGTATTTTAGTCCCTTGTTTGTATTACTTTATCTTGTTTCCTTGTGTGAATTGGGATTTTCAGGTGTCTCCAAGACATTGCGATATGGTTGTATTTGTATTTATTGGTGATTGTATATTGCTGTTATTTATTCACTTTTTTCCCCTCCTTTTCTTTTCTTTATTTTGTTTTGATGTATATGAGCAAGCAGGACTGGTGTACTACTCTGTCTGATAGTTTGGGAGCACTTAGTTCACTCACTGTCTATCTCCTGGTGGGTATGATAGAGGATGATAATATGTACACAGTTGTGTTTGCTGTTCATGTAGAGCAGTTGAAGGCATGTTGGGCTGGTATTGGCCACAGTCTGTCATTGTTGGTGTAGAAGCAGGTGGTGTCCCTCACCCAATGGGATGGTTGGTGTCTCCCACCAAATGGAACAAAAAAACAAAAGAACAATATAAAAAAAAACCCAAGGGAAAAAAAAAATAGAAACAGCATAAGCAAACAACCAGCAAAAAAAAAAAAAAAAAAGGAAAGAAAACCCAAAGAAAATGAAAAAGAGGAAAAATTAACAAAACAAATCTGGCGAGGGGGTGAAAAGAAAAGAGAGCAAAAGAAAGATTACCGTAAAGAAAAAATAATAAAAATGCAAGAAGAAAAACAAGGGATGGGAATAACATAAAGAAAAGGTGAAGAGAAAGAAAAAGGGAACATGGAAAAAGAAAGAAATAACAACCAGGAGTAGGAAATAAAAGGAAAGAAGGAGAAAAGTGAGAGGCAGGTCATACCGGCAGTGTTCCTGCTCACTAACTAAGTAGGTGGCAGAGAGCGAGGCACCTTATTCTGGAAAGAGTTCCTGCCAGCCCAAAGGCAACTGGGGGCAGAGACCTGGTCCCAAAAGAAATTTTTGCCATTCCACAAGACAGCTGGGGGCACCCAGTCCCAAAAGGCATTCCTACTCGTCCAGAAGGTATCTAGGGGCAAGGTTCCTGAAGCCTGAAGAAGTTCCTGCCAGCTAAAACACAGTTGGATGCAGGATGCCTGGTCCCAAAAGGAGTTCCTGACAGCCCAGATGACAGCTGGGGGCAAAACACCTTGTGCCAGAAGTTCCTGATGTCTCAAAAGGTAGCTGGACATAGGGTAACTACTACTAGAAGTTTCTCCTGACCCAAAAGGCAGTTGGGAGCAGAGCACCTGGAGACAACTGGGGGTGGGGTGCCTGATCCCAAATGGAGTTCCTGCTGGTCCAGATTATATCTGGGGGCAGGATTCCTGGATCTAGAAAATGTTCCTGTCTACCAAAAAGGTGGCTTGATGCAGGTATCCTGTTCCCAAAAGAAATTCCTGCTGTCCCAGAAGGCAGCTGGGTATGAGGTGCCTGGTCCAGAAAAAAGTTCCTGCTGTTTTTTGGAGCAGTGTGCTTCATCCTGGAACCAGTTCCTGCCTGCCCAGAAGGCAGCTGGAGGCAAGGCACATCCAGTTTGGGATGGAAATCATGCTAGTCCAGAAGGTGGGTAGCGGTGGGAAATGGTCACACCCTTGTTCCCTGGGAGGATGTGTGATACAAGGGGAACAAGGGGAATATCATATACCTTTCTTGTTGCCAGCCACCAGTGTGGATGGATACCTACCTGTGCAGTCCTTGGTAAGTGGAGCCGATGATCAGGTTGCTGCCCTGATCGCTGCTTGCAAATATTCAAAACGACCATGCCATCAGGCCAGCTGACAGTCCACAAGTTTGTCTGTCCTTATTTGCTGATTTCATTCAGTTTCTTCTACAAGTCAGTATTTAATTCATTTCTTGATCCTTTCCTTCCAAGCTCAGAGTTCCAGGATTATAATCTGTATCTATGTCAAGTGGTTTCTTGTTTCATTTTTGTAGGGGGTCTAGTTAGTGTGTCTGCATATTCACTATATTGCCGGAAGTCCCCTTGGTAAAATCTTTTGATGAGCATAAGTATTTAATTTTTAAGAGGTCCCAATTACCTACTTGTCTTCTGTTGTTCATGTATTTTTAGTTTTGTTTGATAGGGTATTTGTGCCAAAAATTGGTCCCCTAATTTAGACCCTATGGTATCTTCCAGGAACTTTGTAGTTTTAGCTTTAACACTGTGGTCTTAGGAGCCATTTTGAGTTAGTTTTTGTGCATGGTGTGAGGTATGGATGCTGTTTCATTTTTCTATAGATGCATCCAGTTTTGCCTGCCCCATTTGTTAAAGAAACTGTTTCTTCCCCAATGAAGAAACAGTTTAACTCTTTGTAAAATATCAGTGGGCCAGAGTTGGATGGATTTACCCCAGGTTCTCCGTTCTTTTCCATTGGTTTAACAGTTTTCTGAAGTGGTAGTGTTGATATTAGTATTCTGAAACTGTTGCGTGTGTACTGTGGGTTAAAGGAAATGACTAATATTCTAAACTACTATTACTGAAATCTTGGAGAACTGGGATTCTCTGCATAGGAGAAAGGAGATACAGATGTAAAACAGAAGAGGATAAGTGAAATCCTGTGGTCCTATATCTGCAGTGGAAGTGTATACATGAGTTCACAATGCATTTTATCTTAAAAAACAAAACAAAACATATTTTCTCCTTTCCACTGAAGAAACTTGAAAACAATCGCCAATCCTATGGCAGTGAGCATCCTTGACCCAAGATTATAGTCTTGAAATATTTCCTACTAAAGAAATCAAGGATTTTTGGAGAAACTGCTAATTCCCAATGTGGAATGTACAAAGGAGCTTAGAGTATCTTATCAATGTCAAGGAAGCTATCAAAGACTACTGTCATCATATCAAAAGGATTTGGGAACCAACAAGCCAAATAGAACCATTGGCCAAAGAGAGGACAGTCTGAGCAACAGTAAGAATAGTAATTGCAATGCATTGGAATACAGTTAGTCCTTGGGTTATGAATATCCAACTCATGGGCAACTCCCACCTAACCTTTAATATTATGTTAATTTGCCTTCACTTTGAAACAATTGAACCAACCCCTACTCACAACAAATTCTTCATCACAATCACTTTCACTTCCTGTACATGTGACTTTTAAATCATTGTAAAGTCTTCCAGTCTTTTCTTGTACTAAAATAAGGTGAAATATGAACCTGCTCCAACTCTCCTACAAATTCCAGTGAAATATTTAAAGATACAGTGAGAAACTGCTCTTGTTTGTAACCCAGGTATTGCCTGTACATCAAGCATATGTAGTCCATGAGTTCATTTTTAAAAAGACCATAAATATTTGGTCATCATTAGAGGATGATAATGAATGAATTCATTATTTATTTGCTTTTATCAGGTCAATTTTACATATTTTATTATGGATATTTATATATTACACATGTTAAAGTTTTTAGCATTTTCTATATAATATAAATTATATGTTAGTAATTACTATAATTATTCAATAAGTGAGTGAAGCAGAAAGACTAATTTCTATTTGATGGTTAGAAAATGGAGCATTGTCCCATAGAATTTGTTAAGAAATCTGGTCAGTATAACTACTATCAGAAAGAATAACCTTTAAAAAAATTTCAATGTAGTAAAATATATGTAACAAAAATTTGTCATTCAAGCATTTTTATCTGTACAATTCTGTGATGTTAATTATATTTACCACATTGTGCAACCATTGCCACTATGTGTTTCCAAATTTTTTCATAACTCTTAATAGAAACTCAGTATCCTTTTAGCAGTAACTCCTAATTTTCCCCTCCCACCCAACCTTGGAAACTACTAATATATTTTGGTCTCTATGTATTTGCCTCTTCTGGATATTTTATATGTGAGATCATACAATATTTGTTCCTGGTGTCTGACTTATTTCTGAAGCATAATGTTTTCAAGGTTCATCAGAACTTAATTTCTCTTTGCACCTGAATAATATTCCATTGTATGGATATATGACATTTTGTTTATCCATTCATCTGTTGATGAACATTTGTTTCTCCCTTTTGGCTATTGTGAATAATGCTACAATGAATACTGATGTTCACATATCTGAGTCCTTGTTTGTAAGGTTTTTTGGTATATACCTAGGATCATATGGTAGTTGTATGTTTAACCTTTTGTGGACCCACCAAACTGTTTTCCACAGTGGCTGCACCATTTAATAATACCACCAGAAATGTATGAGGGTTCCTGTTTCTCCACAGCCTCCTCAACACATCATTTTCTATTTTTTCTGATAATAGTCATCTTAGTTATCTAGTGCTGCTATAATGGAAATACCACAAGTAGATGGCTTTAACAACCAGAAATTCATTATCTCTAGTTTAGGAGGCTAGAAGTCTGAATTCAGAACACTAGCTCTAGAGGGAGGCTTTCTCTCTATGATGGCTCACAGTTTAGGAGAAAGGTCCTTGTCTCCTTTCAGAATCTGTGGGCCCAGCCTTCCTTGGAGATCTCCTTGTGTTTTGGCATTAATCTTACCCTTGGTCTAGGAGGTTCCTAGCACAAGGGCCCTGAGCCTAAGGGCTCTGCTCCTGGTTCTTCCTTGGTTGCAGTAGAACCCTTTGATCTCTGCTCACTTGTTTAATCCCTTTTGTATATCAAGGATGGGAAGGAAATGAAATAGAAGGAAAATAGATGAGTAATTAAGAGACAGGTTTGATATGGTAAAAAACAAACAAACAAAAAAACCATAAGATAAATACAGGCTAATGGCAATAATTGGACAAGTTGTATTTGGAAGTAGTTATAGGGTATAGTTGATATCAAATATAATAAGACTAGGAGCTCTGGTAGCATAGTGGCTAAAGCACTTGACTGCTAACCAGAAGGTTGGCGGTTCAAACCCACCAGCCACTCCTCGGAAGGAAGGTTGGGCAATCCTACTTCCGTAGTGATACTGCCTCGGAAACCCAAGGAGGGGTCGCTATGAGTTGGGGCCGACTCGACGGCACATAACAACAACAATAACAACATTGGAATTTTTTAGCATATTGTTGTTGTTGTAGGCTGTTTCCAATTTCCTGACATTATAAATAGTATTGCAGTAAACACATGGGTAGTTTGGGGGGTAAAAAAAGGTTGACTCAAGATGCAACCTAATCCTGTACATTGTATCCTGCCTTATTACTATAACTGGCTCTAATCCTAACTCAATAACACTATATATTTACAACATATAACCAAATTGTGTTCACCAAAAATGTGTCACGTGGCTGTGTTATGATTCTGGGTTGTGATACATAGGATAATTAAATCACAAAATGGAGGATAATTACATAATCCCGAGGATCGTAACCCAGCCAAGTGGCACATATTTTTGGTGAACACAATTCAATCCAAAGCACCACTGTAGTTAGGAGGGGGTGAAGTGGTATCTCACTGTGAGTTTGATTCACATTTCCCTAATGACTGATGAAGGAGCCTGGTTATGCAGTGGTTAAAGTGCTCAGCTGCAAACTGAAAGGTTGGCAGTTTGAACCCACCAGCTGCTCTGTGGGAGAAAGATATGGCAGTGTGCTTCCTTAAAGCGAATAGCTTTGGAAACTCTATGGAGAAATTCTACTCTTCCTATAGGGCCACTAGGGAGCTCTGGTAGCATAGTGCCTGAGGCACTTGACTGCTAACTAGAAGGCTGGTGGTTCAAACCCACCAGCCACTCTCGGAAGAAAGATGGGGCAATCTACTTCTGTAGTGATACTGCCTCGGAAACCCAAGGAGGGTCGCTATGAGTCAGGGCTGACTCGATGGCACATAACAACAACATAGGGTCACTATGAGTCAGAATTGACTTATGGCAATGGTTGGTTTATGGGTTTTAATGATTAAAGATGTTGAGAACCTTTGCGTGTAGTTATTGGACATTTGTAGTCCTCTTTGGTAAAATGTCTATTAAAGTCCTTGGCAATTAATTTTTTGATTTGTGCTGGGGTTTTTTTTTTTGGTTTTTATTTTTTAGTTATAGAGTTTATTTTATACATTGTTGATATTAAATCCTTATCACATATATGGTTACCAAATATTTTCTCCCATTGTATAAATGGGAGCTCTGGTGGTGTAGTGGCTAAGGCAGTTGACTGGTAACCAGAAGGCTGGCAGTTCAAACCCACCAGCCAGCCACTCCTTGGAAGGAAGATTGGGCAATCTACTTCTGTAATGATACTACCTTGGAAACCCAAGGAGGAGGGGTCGCTATTAGTCTTATCTGACTGGATGGCAGTGTGTTTGTTTTTTTTTTTTTAGATTGTATAAATTGTCTCTTCACTTTGTTGATAAAATCCTGATGCAAAAAGTTTTAAATTTTGTTGATGTCTCATTTTATTTTGTCTTTTGTTATTTATGCTATGGTGTCATATCTAACAATCCATTGTCAAAAACTAAGTCTTGAAGAATTATTGTTGTTAAGTGCCATCAAGTCAGTTCCAACTCATAGCAACATTGTACAACAGAACAGAATACTGCCCAGTCCTGCACCATTCTCACAATCGTTGCTGTGTTTGAGCCCCTTGTTGCAGCTACTGTGTCAATCCATCTTGTTGAGGATGTTCCTCTTTTTCATTGACCCTCTACTTTACCGAGCATGATGTCCTTCTCCAGGACTGGTTCCTCCTGGTAACATACCCAAAGTAAGCAAGACAGAGTGTCACCATCTTCACTTCTAAGGAGAATTCTGGCTGTACTTCTTCCAAGACTGATTTGTTTGTTCTTCTGGCAGTCCATGCTATATTCAATATTCTTTGCCAACACCATAATTCAAGGGCATCAATTCTGTTTTTCTTATTCATTATCTAGCTTTCATATGCATATGAGGCAATTGAAAATACCATAGCTTATGTTAGGTGCACCTTAGTCCTCAAAGTAACATCTTCACTTTTTTCTTCTTCTTACAAATTGTAGTTTGAATGAAAGTTTACAGAGCAACTTAGTTTTCCATTCAACAATCTATACATTTTTTGTTTTGTGACATTAGTTGCAATCCTTTCAAAATACCAGCACTCTTCTTACTTCCTCCTTGAGTTTCTCATTTCCATATGTCCTCCTTTCCCATCCCTTCCTGCCTTGTAAGTTTTGTTTTTGGGCAAATGCTGCTCTTTTGGTCTCACGTGGTTGATTATTCTGAGGATTACATTCTTCATGGATATTGTTCAGTTTATAGATCTGTCAGAGATCTTTTGCTGCAAATTTGCCCAATGCAATACTTTGATTTCCTGAACTACTGCTTCCATAGCTGTTGATGGTGGATCCAAGTAATATGAAATCCTTGAGAACTTCAACCTTTTTTCCATTTATCATGACGTTCCTTTTGGTCCAGTTTTTGTTTTATTTATGTTGAGGTATAATCCATACTGAAAGCTGTAGTCTTTGATCTTCATCAATAAGTACTTCAAGTCCTCTTTGCTTTCAGCAAGCAAGGTGGTGTCATCTGGATATTGCAGGCTGTTAATGAGTCTTCCTCCAATCCTGATGCTGCATTCTTCTTCATAAAGCCTAGCTTCTCAGATTATTTGCTCAGTGTAGAGATTGAATAAGTATGGTGAAATGATGCAACCCTGACACACACCTTTCCTGATTTTAAGCCATGCACTATCTACTTTTTCTGTTTGAATAACTGCCTCTTGATTATGTACAGGTTCTGTATGAACAAAATTAAGTGTTCCAGAATTCCCATTTTTCACAATGTTATTTCTAATTTGTTATGATCCACACAGTTGAATCCCTTTGCATAGTCAATAAAACACAGGTAAACATCTTTTGGTATTCTCTGCCTTCAGCCAAGATTTACCTAATATCACCAATGATATACCTTGTTCCATGTCCTCTTCAGAATCAAGCTTGAATTACTGGCAGTTCACTGTGATGTACTGTTGCAACCCTTTTTTTTTTTTTTTAATTAGGATTTGGGTGAAGATTTACAGAGTAAATTCACTTTTCATACAGCAGTTCACATATACTTTGTCTCATGTCATTGA
>NW_006921595.1:49321-59096 GCF_000298275.1 Orycteropus afer afer
CTTTGTTGAAGAGGGTCTGTGCAATTCTTCTTCCTAGTCCGCCATCTTGCCCCACCCTGTTCTGTTGGTTTTTGAAAAATTGTGTTACCATAAAAAATTTGCTGTTTCAATCTTAAGTGTACAATTCAGTGACATTAATCATATTAATCACATTTGTCACATTGTGCAACCATCACCACTATTCATTTCCCTCTACCTCCCCCCAAAAAGTTATCACCCTTAAGAGAAACCCAGTACTCTTTAAGTAGTAACTGTCTATCCCCCCTCCCTCATCCCCTGGTAACCACTAATAAACTTTGGTCTCTGTACACTTGCCTATTCTAGGTGCTTCATGTAAGTGAGATCCATGCAATAGTGAGCCTTTTGTGCCTGACTTATACTCAGCGTAATGTGTTCAAGGGTCATCTATGTTGTATTGTAGCATGTATCAGTGTGGTAGTTATATACGTATGTCAACTTGGCTGGCCTGGTTGAGTGGTTGGGAAGCTGGTAGTAGTTATTTCCCATAATGAGACTGGCAATTAACTCCACGGTGGGATCTACCACAAGCATCTGAGTAAGCTGCCTTAGGGATGTGGTCTGCTTCCTGTATAAGGAGAAGCCTTGGGGATAGTCTGGAGTTTATGGCATGCATGGACGCTGCCCGTAGCCATGTCATTGTTCAGCAGCCTGCCATGCTCTGCCAACCCTGGGACTTTCAATGGACTTAAATTAATGGCCTGCTGTGTGGTTTGGTAACATCAGGACTATGCCACTTTATTTGTTGACCTTGGGCTTGTTATCCTCAGCAACAAGTAGCTGCCTGAGTGAAGAGATGAGAATAAACTCCTGTTTGTTAAGGTCATCCCATTTGTGGTGTATTCTTGTTAGAGTGGTACTAGGTAACCAGAACAATCAGAATCTTACTTCTCTTTATGGTGGAATAGATCTCACCGTAGATGTGTGCCACATTTTATCCATTCATCCTGTTGATGCACTTGTGATGCTTCTTCCTTTTGTCTGCTGTAAAAAATGCTGTAATTAATATTGGTGTCCAAGTATCTGTTTGAGTCCCTGCTTTCAGGTCTCTTAGGTATATATTGAGGAGTGGGACTGCTGGGTCATATGGTAATTCTGTTTAATTTTTTGAGGAGCCACCAAACTGTTTTCCACAATGGTTACACCATTTTACATTCCCACCAGCAATGGATGAGGGTTCTAACAAGGTCAGCTTTGTACAATAAAAGAAAGAGTATTAGTTGTTAAGAGAACCACAGTACATGGAAATTTGTATGAAAATGTGCTAGTCGTCTTCAGTGGAAAGGCCAACGGCTATTTTGAAGCTTACCTGGTTATACAAATGAGCCAAAGATGGCCTCTGTGTACTAGCCCCTGGTTACCTGCTTCTTTATAGTCAGCTGATGCCAGCCAGCCCTGCAAAAAAATCCACTGGAATTATGCAAAGTTGTGCATGCTCAGTTGTTTTAAGTAGGTTATTTAATCACTTAAAGGCTGCCTGCTTTAAATACCCTTGTGAAACTGCATTCAACATCTATCTGCTGGCCACACATAAGATAAAACCTGTAGTTATAAGGGCATGCTGCTGTTGTCCCTTGGTGTTCTCTAACCGACGTTCCCCACCTTGCGGCAGGACATTGCCCAAGTACATAAGCTCCTACCTGCTTTTCCTCTTCCCTGAGTTTCCTTACCCCCTTTCCATAATGTTGGCTCCCATGCTGCTTGCCTCTGCCAGATGTCCTGCTGTGGAGGACTTTTCCCACCCCTGCACGGAGGTATTAATGCATCAGCCCCAATAAACAGCTTGTTGTGCAGTGCTTCTACCTCATCATCTTATCTTTTCCCTTGATCGGCCCCAAACTCCCTTGAACTCACTGCACCGTCCAGGTGGAAAAATGGGCTGCTCTTGGGACAATGTCCTCTGCCTGGGGATTTTTTTGGTGAAGCATGTGATGAGATACTATCGCAGGACCAGCCTCTGTTTATTTGTACTTTGTGCAGCACCGTGCACTCAGTAGTCCACACAGGCTGAGGGGCTAACACCCCCACATCAGTTCTTCTTGAGGGGTCAGCACTTTCAAAGCTGAGACACCACACTGTAAGCAGTGCCAAAGTAAGAGATTAAATGAGTGTCGGTTCCTTTCGTTCATTCTGTGTGCTGGTTGCTTAATCAAATGAAGCTGGCAGTGCTGTGCAGCTGTGACGCAGGCCAGAAATGACACTGACAATCTGCCGAGTATTTCTAGAGAGACAGGTCAAGCACAATTGTATGCAGGACAAACAGGGTAATTTTATTATAACTTTTTTCTTAAAATAAAGATATAGAAGTTTTACAGTTCAGTATGATTAGACGTGATTTATATTTTAACACTTAAAAAAACCCACCAGAAACCAAGAACTAGTACAAATTATAAAACTACAACAGCAAAGAGAAATTACTTTTCTGATCAAAACATATGCCACAGCTAAAGTTCCTTAGAAAAGGTTTGTGGAAAGCCTTTAATCACAAATATTTAAACCATTTTTTGTCACCACTAAATACCTTCACCAACTCTTTAATCAAATACTTCCTAAATTTAGGATCCAATGACCAAGGAGCCTGAAACACAGAAGTCTTGATCCTATTTTCCAGCTATAAATTATTAATATTAAAACTTTTTTTTTTTTTTCTTTCTTCTAAGCAGAAACTTTTTGAAAGCTTCAGTTACCTTTTCTGGCTCAGTACCTGACTGAAATGTTCAAGTGTTTATATTGCACACACACACACAAAATTTTAAGCAGCATACTGTGTGTTTGAGAAGCTGATGTAAAATAAGATTGGGAAAAAACCCTAAGTTGTGTCCCCCATTTACATGATTTAAATATATAATTTCTATATCTTTAATTAATGTTAAGTAAAAAGGTAAACTTCAGAACAGCACTGAAATACAAATGCATTAGAGTTTTACAAAATATATCTAACCCCTTATACGTGCACTATCTTTTAATTTTGGAGTTAACATACAAGGGAGCTAGTTTCTTCATAATGAAAGCAGGAAATCATGTGTACAAAGTTATTTATATGAAAAGAATAAGGATCCTCATTCCTTTTCTTTGTCCTTGACAAATATTTATGGAATGTTGGAAATTATGGAAAAAATGATTCCAATGTTATGAAGTCCAAAGACTCAGAATGAGAAAACTCCTAGCAGCACATTATGCTACATGGAAGGATGATCCACTTCTAGAAATGAGGGCTGTGTTCTCTACCATGTTTAAAGGCCACCAGGGAACTGGGTAGCATAGTGGCTAAGACACTTGCCTGCTAACCAGACGGCTGGTGGTTCAAACCCACCAGCCACTCCTCGGAAGGAAGGTTGGGCAGTAGTGATACTGCCTCGGAAACCCAAGGAGGGGTCGCTATGAGTCAGGTTTGACTCAACGGCATATAACAACAACAACAACAGGGAACTGGGTGGAAAAGCCAGGGATCCCAGCACCATCTCTGATCAAAGGATCAGGGAATGCAAATGGTGAGGCATTCCAAGTCTCCACCAACTCCCTGATAAGTTAGCAGGCTAGGCTGGCCCCCGTAGAGCTGAGTGCTCCCCAGCTGTCACCAGTGCCGAAGCGCAAAGTACCACTGACTGTAACCTACACAAAACGTTTTTCCACAAAATATCAAATGGAGATAAAACCTGCCTGCCACGGTGAAAATGTAGTAGCTTCATTTTAAGACTTGGAAGCAGATCATAATGTTAACTTTTAAAAACATTCTTACAAGCTTTAACATATTAAATACTGCTCTCAAAATATTTTTGTTCTTGAGTACTTTGTTCCTCAGCCTTGCAACATCTTTTCATTTCTCCTCTCCCTTATTTGCCTTCTAAAAAAATGTTAATTGCTTAATATAGACGTTGGGAAGCAAGGTAAGGCTGAAGAAGCCATGTCAGAGACTCTGGCTGACAAAGTGTATTGCTGCTGTTTCTTAAAGCACAAAGCAGATGAGGGTTGTTGTAAGCCTTTGGGCCTAGTGAGCACTACTGGACTTTGGAGACACTATTCATACTGGTTACATGAGCTAAATACAAATGCAAAATAAAGCTATGCCTCAATTGGATGTGCAACCTTTTCTATTTACCTAGCCCTGGTAGTGTTGACTCTCTTCCTTATGTATGACACCTGGTAGTTTGATTCTCTTCCTTATCTATGTCACTGACACTACAGTGCTTAATGGAAATTAAACAAGAACTTTTTTTTTTTCCTTTCCAAACACCATTTTTGAGTCACCTAGACAGCCACGAGGCCACAATTAAGCTACAGACCCACCTGTGTGCCTGGCACACCCCGAGATAGGCTGGCTGACTCTAGCTCCCTCAGGATTGTTTACAGATACTCAGTTCTTAAATACAAAAGCCTTGGGATGTATTGGAGCAAGTGTACCCACCAAAAACTCCTGCCTTTCCAGTGGTAGTCAGAGGATGGTCCAGTGGTGGCACTGATGGCTCACAAAGCCAATGATTATAGTGAGGCTACTGAGTGTGCAGGATCACAGGGCAAGGGCCAGGTTTCCTGCCTTCAACCGTGCTGGCTGCTCTGGGGTCCCCGCCAACAATGCTGTGGCCTGTAATCTCCGAAAACTCCCAACACCTCCCAGAACCTGAAGGAAATATAGGTATGGTCTTTTTGCCATTTCTATGATACAAGGTTTATCTTCCAAAATACTCATTTTTATGTTAGAAGTCAATTAAAGGATCACTTTAAGAGGTAAACTCTTCACTAGAAATATTAAGAGAAAGTTGCATTAAGGTGTATGTTCAAATGGGGGAACAAGTGGTACTACAGTCTAGCTAAATTGCATGTAATTATTTTTATTTCAGTGGGATTCCAAAGCATGGCTTTTAAAGTGAGAGACAGCGTTTACTCAATCATAAAACCATAGAAACAAAAGGACAGAGCAGCAGCTTGTTGCTAACCCTTCTCAGCACTCCTAGCTCCGTGAACTTCTGGGAGTTGGAAGGTAACAAGTGCACACTAATACATTCTTCACATTCCAACTGATGACACGGCCTCATGAAACAGTAAGATGTTAGAATGAATTCTTTATAGTTTTAGTATAATACTGATTAAAGTAACTTTCAAGGTTTTGTTTGATATTACTTTCTCTTCTTCAAATGGTATTTCCTGAGAAGGTTAACTTTCCTAGCAGAAGTGGAGTTAATGGAATTCTCACATTAAGTCTGTTAATTTATCATCACTGAATTTTTGAGTTACTATGCACATATAGAAGTAAGCTTCTAGATTTGCTACAGTGTTGAACCACAAACTGGAAATTTTAGGGATCTTTAGATTAAGTCCCTGTGTCCCTTTCACATGCCCCAAGAGGATTTGCTTCTGATAGAATAGAAACATTTCATAGGGGATAAATACAGTATAATCAGTGTCTTTCTTAATTCGACCCCTCATTCTCACAATACTTTTTATAGCCTATGTAGATTATACTCACAATGAATTCTCCAAGTACCCTTTGTTACTGAAAAGGCAGTCTGTCCCCCTTAGCATTCCCTGAGAACACTCATCCAAGGTCCCTTGAAAAGCAAACGCAGCTCAGCATGGCAGCACAGAGGCCCAGCTGTGTAAAATCATCAGTAGACTGTAGTTTTCTTCTCATTCCTCTTGCTTTTCTAAATCTGAGCTAAAATGGGATTTCTGTGTAATATTTATGGATCGTCTTGCTTTTCTTTTATACATACTTGTAGGGGTGGGGGTAGGGATTGATTACAGGGGACTTTCAGTCAGGGGAAGAGGAAGGCCAAGTACCTTGAAAAACTTCATGAAGAATAAGACTATGAGAAAACTTGTAGCTCTGTAAACACCCAATGGAAAACTGTTCAAAAGAAGAAATTAGAAGGCACACACTTTTGAATAAAAAATGCTTGTAAAAGATTGTGACATGACTAAAGGTGACAAAACCTACATACAGATCTTTTAAAATATTGCCCTATATACAGATTCACGTTAAACTGTGTGAACATCATTATTACCATCACTATGCTATTTCTCTGCACAGCTACTTGCACAATTAGGACAAGAAAGAAAGCATGGTGACATTCCTTGATGCCTCATAGTAAGTTTTTAAGGATTTGGAGGGAACTAGTTAACCTAAGGACTATCACCTTTGACTTTCACGTTTCTGGGAAGAAATGAAATGATAAACGTGTTTTGTAAGTAGCAAACCAATAAGCTTATTACACAACTCAGCAAAATAACAACAAAGGGTGAGCTTTGTGGCCCCTTAACTTTATAAGCACATGTTAGGGCCAACTTTAGAGAAATTCAAATAGTAACATAACTTAGTTTTAGCAAATATAAATTACAGTGACCATCTGGATATTCAAACAGTGAAACAGAACAAAATTTACATAAGTAAAAACTTTTCTAAAGTAAACAATCA
The DNA here is from genome assembly GCF_000298275.1 of Orycteropus afer afer. Classification (NCBI taxonomy): domain Eukaryota; kingdom Metazoa; phylum Chordata; class Mammalia; order Tubulidentata; family Orycteropodidae; genus Orycteropus; species Orycteropus afer. The sequence goes on from NW_006921595.1 coordinate 55,752, forward strand.
GCACAAAATCAGAACTCAAAATTCCTTACAAGGTTCATTTCCTTGAGTGTTTTAATCAGGCTCAGACTGAAATAAAAGTAGTCACTTCAAACCCCAACCTGGAAACCAACCCTGCAATGGTTGTGATTTCATCTTTCAGTATCCTGTGACATTCATTTGGACAGAGTGCAACCGTTCGTGTAAACAGGTCGACATTTCGGTCCCCTGCTGTGGACCTGTGACTGGTGACGAGGAGCAGACTGGGAGCAGCAGACGGAAAGGGAACACTTAAACTCAAGAAAGCAGCGGTCTCTGGACTCCTTGCTCAGGGCTTCCCATCAGGTGGCTCAGTGAGACTTTGAGGGGGGGTGTTGGTAAAAGTAGAAAGCCAAGAAGACATGGCTGTCTTTGCACTTGAAAAAGCTCCCCCAACTGACTGGCCTGGATGGGAAGGAAGGGAAAAAGCAAAACAAAAAATGTCTTTTGTTAAGATACATGGAAGACAAATGCTAAGTAATAAATATGCATTCACTGTAACACACCAGTATTTTTAGTTAGTAAAATACCATTTAAATTTCTGGTTTCCAAACAATTCCTTTTCACAGACACATCTTATAGGAAACTGGAAAATTTCTTGGTATGAGAGACTACTCTCCTAAGCATTCTGAAGGTATTCATTAAACTGCTTTCTCAAGACCCATAAGGATAGGTCAGTGATTCTCAAAACAGCTGTGCATCAGAACCATTTAGAGAGCTTAATAAAAGTCCTATCTGCTCTCTGTACCCTAAATGCCAAGTTGATCATTGGTAACACACGGAAGGGTGTTTAGGCTGCTCCAGGGAAATGTGCTTTTAACATCTGAAATATATATACCATCCCATTGCCTTCTCGCCTGCAAGGTTTCTGTCAAGAAATCAGAGCTTAGTCTTATTGGTTGCCCTTTGTAGGTAACTTTTCGTTTTTCCTGTGCTGCTTTCAGGATTCTTTCTTTGTCTTTGGTTTTGATGAGTTTGATGATGATGTATCTTGGTGTTTTTCTTTTGGGTTCTATCCTGTTTGGGGTTTGTTGGACTTCTTGAATGGATATATTCTCATCTTTCATCATTTCAGGGAAATTCTCTTCCAACAAATCTTCGACAATTTTCTGTTTTTTTTTTTTTTTTTTTTTTTTTTGTCTCTTCCTGTTCTGGAATTTCAATTTCCCCCAAAAGGGTTATTCCTTTTGATGGTATCCCACATGAACCTTAGGGTTTCTTCATTTTGTTCTGATCTTTTTTCTGATTGGTTAATATCTAAAACGGTACTGCATTAAATATATATAGAGAGCTCTATCTGCCTCATGTGTTTTTTTAAAATAATTTTTTCACGGCAGAACATACACCAATTCAACAATTTCAACATGAACAGTTCAGTAACATTGATAACATTTTTTAAGTTGTATATAATCATTCTCACTCTTCTTTTCCAAATTGTTCTTCCCCACTGATATAAACTCACTGCCTCCTAAATTTCCTCTCCAGTCTTTTGAGTTGCTTTTGTCAGTTTGATCCCCCATAGATAGTTCTTAAAAGAATACAATGCTTGTAGCAGATATTCTTTACTGGTTAAGCTTAAACAATTGTTTGGTTTCAAGAAGACTTCAGGGGATATAGATCTATTTTGTTTTAAAGAACATTATCTCAAAAGCTGATGTAAAATGAACTTAAGTTGAATCATATACTCCCATGATTCTTCAGGAGTGTGGAGAACTGTCCTTAGAATTTAACTATCAGCAAGAGCCATCATTAACAATTTGTTAACATCTGATATAAATGTAACAGTGTGGGATTTTTCTATTAAAAATAAAAATTCAAAATAAGTCAAATACATAATATTGTATGGAATAAAATGCTTGTACACCAAATTCCATTCCCTCAGAATGAAATAAACCCAGTGATAGTGCTCTTGTTTGGTGGTCTTTTAAAATGAGTCTGTTGAATGCTTTTGCTCTGTCACTCTCTAGGTATACAGAATGTTAGAGCTAAGAAGACTCTGACATAGAGATCACCTTGTTTTGGGGCTTCTGAATTGTCCTTAGTAAGAGTTAAGGAGCTCTGGTGGGGTAGTGGTTAAGGCATTTGGCTGCTATCAGAAAGACTGTAGGTTCAAACTATCAGCTGCTCTGCGGAAGGCAGTCCGCTTCCACAAAGATTTACAGCCTTGGATACCCAGTGAGGGTTGCTGTGAGTCAGAATTGACTTGATGGCAGTGAGTTTTAGAGTTTAGTAAGGGTTAATCAACTTTTCTCAGGAGCTACAGAAAAAGGTGGATATTAATTTCAAATACTGGTATAACAAAGCAAATTATAAACAGGTGGTGAATCTGAGGTAAGTAGGGGTTCCTTACACTAATGGATGTTTAAGTTTGAAATTATATCAAAATAAAGTAAAATAAATTTCTCATTCCTTTTTGTTTTTTTCCTAAATGAAAAAGAATGAGAAATTTTTTAATGAATTGATAAAGAACAAACTTCAAAATACTGTTAGTGGAAATAGATAGATGGAGAAGAGTACACAGAGTATGCTACCAGCTCTCTGGCTTTGATATTGGGGTAATACTAGCCTCAATAATCTAGGGAGTATTACTTAGTCACTATTTTCTGAAAGAGTCTGCGTGAAATTAGTATTATGTCTTCCTTGATGGTTTGATAGAGTTCCTAAATGAAACCATCTGGGACTGGAGATGTTTTTGTGGTAAGGTTTTTAATTTTGAATTCACTTTAATAGGTACAGGGTTATTCAGATTTTCTATTTCTTATGTGCTTCAATTTTGGCAATTTGAGTCTTTCCAGGAATTTGTATATTTTATCGAAGTTGTCAAATCTATTGGCATAAAGTTGTTCACAATATCCCTTAATCATCTCTTTAGTTTCTGTAACATTTATAGTGAAAGGCCCTCTGACTCCCAATATTAGTATGTGCCTTCTTTTTCCTTAATCAGTCTAGAAACATTTTATTAATATTATGAATCTTTTCAGAACACAACGGTTTGTTTCACTGGTTTTCTTTATCTTGTGATACTACCTTTGGAGAGAGCACCTCCTAATGCCCATTTTATAACGTTGTTGTTTTTAGTTGCCCTCGAGTTGTCTCTGACTCACAGCGACCCTAACGCACAGCAGAATAAAACACCGCCCGGTTCCGCACCAGCTCGGAGATCCTTGCTATACTTGAGCCCATCGCCGCAGCCACTGTGTCAATCCATCTCGTTGAGGCACTTCCCCTCTTTCGTCGACCCTCAACTTACCAAGCATGACATCCTTCTCCAGGGAATGGTCCTTTCTAATAAAATGACCAAAGTAGGTGAGATGAAGTCTGGCCATTCTC
>NW_006921595.1:91130-99817 GCF_000298275.1 Orycteropus afer afer
ACACTCCTTGGAGAGAACAATCATGGGAGAAGTAAGGGCTGCTTATGCACAGGGGAGACAGCTCAGGTGGCAGGAGAATATGGAGGGATGGACACTGGGAAGAGGTAACTATGGGGAGGAAGTGAGAGGGGAGCTGTTGCAGTGTGGTAAAATGTGGTCAATGACATAAGAAAAAGTATATGTGAACTGCTGTATGAAAAGTGAATTTGCTCTGTAAATCTTCACCCAAATCAAAATAAAATTAAAATATAAAATAAAATAAAAATAAAAATAGCAGCTCAAAATAAAATTTTGCCATAAATACTTTTAATAATTGCTTTAGTTTAAGTGTTTTAAAGGTGGCAAAAGCATGGGTCTTTCCACATATAGTGGACTATAGAAAATAAACAAAATAAGTAGAGAAAATAAATTTAGAGACTATTCTCTGCCAAAAGCAGAAAATACAAGAAAGATGTTTACCTGTGTTTTATTGACTATGCAAAGTGAATGTATGGATCATAATAAATTATGGATAAGAGTGAGAAGAATGGGAATTCCAAAACACTTAACTGTTCTCATGAAGACCATGAGCAACAACAGGCAATCAATCAAACAAGTGGTGGTTAAAAATCAGGAAAGGAGTGTATCAGGGTTGTGTCCTTTCACCATACTCACTCAATCTGTATGCTGAGCTAATAATCTGAGAAGCTGGACTATATGAAGAACACAGCATTAGGATCAAGGAAGACTCATTAACAACCTGCGATATGCAAATGATACAACTGTAGTAGTTCAGTTTGTGTGTAAACTTGGCTGGGCCTGGTTGAGTGGCTGGGCAGCTGGTGGTAGCTGATCCCCATGAGGAGACTGGCAATCAGCTCCATGGTGGGATCTACCACAAGCAGCTGTGTAGCTGCCTTTGGGTATGTGGTCTGCTTCCTGTATATAAGGAGAAGCCTTTGGGAATGGTCTCTAGCCTATGGTACACTTGGACCTTGCATGTAGCTGTGTTGTTACACAGCGGTCTGCCATGCTCTGCCGACCTTGGGACTTACAATGGACTTACGTTAATGGCCTGCTGTGCTGCAAAAGACTTCTTTAAAGTGTTAAAAAAGATGTCACTTTGAGGACTAACGTGCCTCTGACCCAAACCATGGTATTTTCAATCGCCTCACATACATGCGAAAGCTGGACAATGAATATAGAAGACAGAAGAATCGATGCCTTTGAATTATGGTGATGGCAAAGAATACTGAATATACCATGGACTGCTACAGAATGAACAATCTGTCTCAGAGAAATACAGTCAGAATGCTCTTTAGAAGTGAGGACGGTGAGACGTCATCTCACATATTCTGGACATGCTATCGGGAGAGATCAGTTCTTGGAGAGGGACATCATACCTGGTAGAGGGTCAGTGCAAAAGAGGAAGACCTCAACAAAATAGACTGACACAGTGGCTGCAAAGGTGGGCTCAAACACAGCACAGATTGTGAGGATGGCGAAGGTAGGGCAGTGTCTTGTTCTTTATACATACGGCAGCTATGAATTGGAATTGACTCAGGCACCTAACAACAACACAGAGAATAAAGGAGCTTTTGCACCCAAGTTCAACCCAGGCTTTACACTTTTCTAGGGTACTTTAACTTCCACGTTTGAAGAGATAGTATATAATGCTAAACAAAACCAAACCCTAAACACCTCAATGTGGTAAATCTGGTAGAATGATTGTGAGTTGATCTAAAAAGCTACCCTTGATGGCAATTTATAGTGAATTTAAGGGTGATGGTTAGCGCTGTCACCCTTTTTGCAATGGTTAGAGAAGGGAAGGGGACATCTGAGGGCCTATTATACTTAAGGCCCTGGGCTGGGCACTTCCATATGTATTATTTACTGTACCTGTTGCCCATGAGTTGATTCTGACTCATAGCAACCCTGCAGGACAGAGGAGAACTGCCCCATAGGATTTCCAAGATTATAAATCTTTACGGAAGCAGACTACCACATCTTTCTTCCAGAGTGGCTGGTGGAGTCACACTGCCGAGCGCTTAACCACTGAGTCACCGGGGCTCCTTTCATTTATCGTAGGTGGTTTTAAATTCCTTCATCTAAATCATTTTTGGTTAGAGCCCACTTGGAAAAGGCTAGGACATCATCAGATCCAACTATCAGTTTTCTCATTTTTTTCTAGTCCAAGACTAAAAAAAATGTTCATGAATGCAACCCTCAATATTGTAAAGATGTCATTTCTCCCCAAGCCTGACCTATAGGTGAAAGGTAATTCCTACCACTTAATTTACATTCTCAACCTGTGTGAGTGAGAACCTGGTAAGCTGATTCTAAAATTGATGCAAATGGAATGCAAAGTGGAAATCTAAAGGTATAATAAAATCTTGAAAAACAATTCCAAGAGGGGGAGACTTTCTCTACTGACAAGATATAATTAATATCATAGCATGGGACCGGCACAGGGGTAGACAACTAACTACACCAAAGGAAAATAAAAAGGACTCCTGGCACAGACTCCCTTCCTCAACTATACATGAAATCAGTTCCAGATAGATTAAAAACCAAAACGTGAAAAACTATAAAGCTTATAAAAGATAGATTATCTTCATATCTCTGGTGTAGGAGAGGATTTCTTAAATGACCCGAAAAGGCATGACCCACAAAGTATAAAATTGATTAAAAAAAGTCACCAAAATCAGTGATGACAGGGAGACAACTCAGAAGTTTAGAGCAGACATTACATGAAAGGGAAATCTTAATGGTCAATAATTGTATGAAAAGATGCTCAAATTCCATAGTAATTAGAGAAATGTAAACCAGGAGTCATCAGCTACCACTATTAACCCATCAGACTGGGTAAGAATTACAAGTTTGACAAAAACAAGTACTGACAGAATGCAGAGCAAAGAGAACTCTTATCCATTTCTTGGGGGAATGGAAATTATTAATAACTGCTTTAGGATAGTTTGGTATTATTTAGTAAAACATAAGATACTCACTTCCTATTACCAAGCATTCCCACTTCTACGTATTAGATCCTAGAGAAACTCTTTGTATTGTGCACATCAAGACTGACAGCAGCATTATTTGTAATAGTCAAAAACTGGAAACAATGCTGAAGTCCATCAATACTGGAACTGATAAACTACAGTATATTCATATAATGGAATACTACACAAGAATCATATGTAACTTCAAACAATGATACTGATGAAAGCAAAAACAATACTAAGAAAACAAATATGGTTCCACTTACGCAATTTAGGGAACCTGAAAATAATTGACTTTTTAGCTAGTCAATTATTTTCAGGTTCCCTAAATTTGAACATGACAATCCAGCAAGTAACCAAACTAAACATAAACTCGGAATCTATACTAAAAGGGGTTTAACATATGTGGCAGACAAAAATTTGGTTTCCAATTATATATACTATTTACTCTTTCATACATTTATGCTTTTCCTAAAAAATTATAAACTGAAATTAAGAAAATTTTAAATTAAGTGATCTTTTGGTGGGGGCAACTGTGTATTTAAATACATGGAACTGTACCAAATACATGAAATTACAAGCTAAGATATGGAGGTTGATCTTTTACAAAAGTAAAAAACTTAGAACTTAAAAAACATTTTTTAGTGTTACCTAAATTCATCTTCCCTATCTAGAAAAATCACATTTATTCAATTAAGAGATTGAGGTAACTTCTCTTTAGAGTTCCATTTCTGATAAGAGACAGTTAATTTTCTTAAATTATGACTACTACTTCAAAACTAGAAAGGAGTGGTGGGGGTAGTAAATCATGAGATTAAAAAGTAGGAATCCTAACTCCAATGGACCTAGTCTTTTCTGGCGAGCCCTGTTCTAGCTGCTTTGCTCCAATGTGCAGCCAGTTTCAGAATACTTTCAGTAGTAAGGTAGAAAGATCTAAAACTGGGCATGGTAGTTAAGTTGTGTATCAACTTGGCAAATCCTGGTTTTGAGTGGCTGGGCAGCTGGATGTAGTGATTCCCCATGATGGGACTGGGAATCAACTCCATGGTAGAATTTACTGTGAGCAGCTGAGTATTGCCTTAGGGATGTGGTCTGCTTCTAGTATATAAGAAGCAGCTTTGAGAAGGGTCTCTAGCTTTTGGCACATCTGGATCCTGCATTTGGCTGAGTCTTCATCTCAGTGGCCTGCTATGTTGTTTGCTAATCTTGGGACTGTTTCTGGACTTGAACTAGTGGCCTAGTGTGTTGCTTGATAATTTTGGGACTGTGCCATTTTATTTGTTGACTTTGGGTTTGTCAGCCTCAGCAGCTGCTAAAAGATGCTTCCAGCTTCAGTGGTCCAGCAGCAAGAAGCAGAGCTGAAGCCCAATGTTAAGGGGCCTTCACCCAGACCCTAGAGCTGGCACTCTGAATGTAGACTGCTAGCCTCCTAAACTAGAAGAGAATAAATCTGTTTGTTCAAGCTTTCTACATGTGGTATCTTCTGTTAGAGCAGCACTGGATACCAAAACACGGGAAAATCTGAAAATAGCTACTTTATTCCCTCCACACACATACATCACTTTTTTTTCCCCCCTATATGCCTATTCCCCTTCTATTATTTTTCTACTTATAAAGTGGCATAGTCCAGCAGGGAATAAACATTAAGCAGTTACAATCACAGCTACGACCAGTTCAAACGGTTGAGTTATGCCCAAAAAAGCAAAACTGGAACAGACTGGAATTTTTAAAATTTGGGTGATCCAGAACACTGAACAGAATGGGAAAAATTACGAGTCAAAGGCCTGGAATGGGAGATTTGGAAGAAGCATAGTGAGCCCTTTCAGGAGCCTAATGCATGACATTCAAAGTATGTGGTCGGTACCACGTTGGAGCCAGGCACAGCTAGTTCTGACTCTGCTGGTCAAAAAATTTAGTTGCTATGCAACGTAGACATTCTCCTTGTTTTCTAAGAGGGAGATTAAGCTTCCAGCAGGGTTCTGACCCTTAATTTTTTCCATTCCAGTTAGCATTCTGGATCACCCACATTTTTAAAATCTAGGTCTTTTCCAGCATTGCTTTATTAGCCATGACTGAACCAGTTGGAGGCCCTGGATATAATTCCTTTTTTTAATTTTCTTTCTTCTTTTGGTGTTTCCCATTCTCTTCCCATCAACACATGGGTAGCCTACTCCATGGCTACACGTAGTCCCACCTCCTCTCCCTCAGCACCTTATTTCCTGCCCACCCCCCACTATCTTAATCAGTTCTTAGGAAAGGTTCAAGCTTATATCTAGAGCATTTACACAGTAAGACTCTTCTTTAAGACTGACAGAAAAGGTGTCATCCTCAGGTAAAGTAATTTCAACCAGTCTTCAGAGAGAAGACTAAACAAGTTGGAGAGCTGGGGGACCCATTTCAGGCATATTTATTTTATTATGTAGTAATCTGTTTCTATTTATTCATTTGATACCCGAGTCAGGGAACCAGGCAGCTTATTTTTCTTTTCAATGCTCATTTAAACAACGCAGCTTCTGGGATATGTCTTGGATAGTGAATCTCACTATCTTAAAGTGCTGCTGCATGTTAAGAAATATTATCTGGAGACACAGTATCTTTAATCAAAAATTCAGTGTGATTATGTTGTACATAAGTTATTTTTAAAAATTCCAAATATATTTTGAATGATTTTTCCATAAAAAGGTTAAAAATCTATTTTTAAGAAATAATGAACCAAAACATGGAATTGTTTTGAAATGAATTTTACTAATACTTAAGTTAAACATCAGACTTTTTTTTTCTTTTGAAATTATACTTTTGGGATTACAGTACTTTAATAAATATTCATTAAATGCAATTAAAAACTTATGGACTTCCTCAATTCACTTTTTAAAATAGAAACTGGAATAATTAACCATAGATGTAGCAAAAAATTTTAAAATAAAAAAGAAAAATAAACCCAAAATACTTAACGATCAATTTCAAATCTACTAAGTTTCAAAATTCCTTCAAATAATAAAACCACTGAATTAATTTCCTAAAGCCATACACTGTGGCCACAGATGCCAAGGGACTAGACATGCAGTATGGTGTTTTCACATGTCAAAATGTGTTGAATACTAAAAGTTAAACTCTAAAAGATTTTTCTCATGTTCTTTACAGATTTAATAAGAAAAGGACAGTAAATTTTACCTTTGTGAAGACTGCCAGGGGCATGCCATACTGGTCCTCTTCCAAACCCGATATTAGTCCTGGCATCAGGACCAGCTGTCCTGTATTAGCTTGAGGTTGTACAGTAATTGGAGGACTGTCTGAGGGCACAGAGTCCTTTGGAAATAAGTCTATCTGTTCTGACCCCATTTGTTCCCTTTCTTTCAAGTTGGGGTCCTCTAATATACTAGGATCCAATGTTTCCCAATCACTTTCTGAAGACTCCGGAGATGGGCGGGAAGGAGGCTTCAAAAATTGATTAGTGTTATTGGGTTCCAATCCTTTGCTGTTGTCATTTTCTACTTGGAACAAAGGTTCTTCGGTTTTGATGGCAGCATCTTCTCCATGGTTTCTTGTCATGGTTTTCTTAACAGTTCCCGAGATGCTATTTGACATGTCGGGTGTAGACACAGAAACAAAGTCTTCTGCAGTAGGGTTTGTTTCCTGAAGTCCAGCATCTTCAGACATACTTTTTCGGGGTCTATACTGAGAACAGTCACTGAGACCATGTTCAATCATGCCTAAAGCACATATTATTGGAGAAGAGCTTAGCTTATTATGATAAATATAGGAGAAATAACAGTTGTATATTACACTTAATATTAGTTGAACTCTTCCATAGAAAATTTAATAAGCTACACATGCCCCGATTTTATTAAAAAAAAAAAGAGAAACTCAAATAAGAGAGAGAAATCTATTGTCAAAAGGAAAATGTCATATTAAAATAGAAATGTTAACCCTAGTGAGTTTACCCTTAAAAATCCTTATCACTGAAAAGATCTAGTACAAGTTAAACAAAAGAAAGAGTAGATATTGTTCTCTTACCTGGAAAAAGGGATAACACAGTCATCAGTGTACCCACCAATTTATTCACTGGAGAAATATAAAAGAGAACCTGAAATGGAGTCAATCAAAATTAAATTAGAGAACCTATGAGTCCATAAGGATACACAGAAAAAGGGGTGGGGTAGGGGATTCTTTTTTACAGAAGATTGATGGCTAATAAATGTGGAACAAAGGTAGAATTAGAAAATCAACATTTGTCATCCACTAAAGTAATAAAACTGATTTAGGAAAAAATTACCAGTATACCAAAACTATTGTAAAAGGTTGCTGGGAAACAGGATATTCTCATATAACATCAAATCTGTCATCCCACAGATTACCTAACAATGCAATTTATGATTCCGGACTGGATCCCAGACTGAACAACAACCAGCCATGAAGGACATTATTATGTCATATAGGGAAATGTGGAAATGGACTCTATATTCGATTTAATTTATTGTGTCAATGTCAAATTTCTTAAATGTGAAATGATTATTTTGGTTATGTAGGAAAAAAACCTTTATACTTAAGAAATATATTCTGAAATATTTAGGAGTGAGGTATCATGATGTTTTTCCAATTACTGTCAAATTACTATGATTCAGTAAGGAAATGAATATATAATTAAATACCTCATGGGATTTGGTTTCTTGGTTTGGAGATTATAAAGGTCATGGTTTCATGGGACTTCCCAATTAATTGGTCTAATAACATGTTTAGTGATTCTGTTCTACCTCCTGGACCTGACTCATAGCGACCCCTCCTTGGGTTTCCAAGGCTACGGTATCACTATGGAAGTAGATTGCCCAACCTTCCTTCCGAGGAGTGGCTGGTGCGTTTGAACCGCCAGCCTTCTGGTTCACAGTCAAGTGCCTTAGGTACTACACTACCAGAGCTATATAGATAGCAATAAAATGTAAAACCAGCAAAATGTTAACCAATGAATATAGATGAATGGTGTAAAATGTGTTCATTATATTATTCTATCGGGAGCTCTGGTGGCATAGTGCCTAAGGCATTTGACTGCTAATTAGAAGGCTGGTGGTTCAAACCCACCAACCACTCCTCAGAAGGAAGGTTGGGCAATCTACTTCCACATAGATACCGCCTCAGAAACCCAAAGAAGGGTTGCTGTGAGTTGGATCCGACTTGACGGCAGTGCATTGCATTGCATTTGTGTATATTATTCTATCAACTTTTTTGTAGGTTTGACATTTTCCAAATAAAAGTTGAAGAAAAATTAAATGAGAAACAGGGTTCAGTCAGATATTACACAAAAACTAACACTGGATAATAATAAAGAGTATACAAAGGCAACTTTATAAAAGCACAAAATAAATAAACTTTGTTATATTTTAAGAGAAATCATGAAACTTGATTAATAATCTCTTGCAAATAACAACAATGGAACTTAGAATAAACAGAACCTCCTATCAAATTCAGAAGTGCCTAGGATCATGCATAGATTTTAAATAACTATATGATAAGAAAATCTTTCTATTAGTAAACATGACACATTCCTTTGCTCTATATGTATTTCATTAAGTGTCTACACAACTGCTAAAGAAAAACAGTAGAAACTGCTCATTCAACAATGGCACCTTTTGGTATCCCTTGTTACCCTACCGAGAGGGATCAGGTCTTCGGGAGCAAGGTAAGCACAGGCGTAGCACAGAGTAGCAGGCCGGAAGA